>NC_090054.1:18474108-18497033 GCF_038355195.1 Osmerus mordax | reverse complement strand
AGAGAGAGAGGGAGGGAAGGAGGGAGAGGGAGAGAGAGAGAGAGAGAGAGAGAGAGAGAGAGAGGAGAGGGAGGGAAGGAGGGAGAGGGAGAGAGAGAGAGAGAGAGAGAGAGAGAGAGAGAGAGAGAGGAGGGAAGGAGGGAGAGGGAGAGAGAGAGAGCGGGAAAGAGCTGGACAAGGCCTGTCAGGGTTACAGTGATATTGTGTCCACTCATGCTAAACCTGAAGTGCATTGTTCTTAGATGTGCCTCCTCAACATTTCTTCGTGGTCAGCAGACCACAGCACTGTTCTGCAGCTCGGTCCCCCAGACCACAACACAACTGTTGTCCGTGTGGGAGAGACTTCACTGCTTTCCTCAAATTGTTACACTAGGAGATTTTGAAATGTTCTGTAGTAGATGGGGCATGTAAAGTAAGCCATCCTAATCCTGCAATATTTGCATTTACAGTGCACAAGAGACGTAGATTGCCAGTGCTCTTCAAAGTCTGGATTTTCAGGGGTATTTCTAGCCGTGATTGTGAGTGGTCCTTTCCAGAGGTTTATAGTAGCTAGCGATGGTACCGATATGATGTTTACCCACGATGCCGTTTACTGATGCAGGCTGATTATAGAGATGAGCTGTCGTAGGCCCTCACGCAGTGTTTGCTAACCTGCCCAATAGCCACATCATCGCCCTCTGTTTAAGCGTAATGTTATCTACTGTGTTGCTCTGTGGATCTTTCTAAGCCTGCATATCTCTACAGGCTGTCAGTTGTCTATATGCTAACATTCATCTGAGGTGATGATATCGCATTCCCATAATTCCTAGTTGAACTAAAATGTAGAGGCCGTGTTCGCTTAACTGACGCGCGAGCAGTATCTTGCGCTCTCTCACATCATCGGAGCCGAGTTGGACTGCCTTTAATCTGGTGCGGAATCAAAGGCTGCTTAACGGATCATCCAGTTGCGTACCCCGGGGTTTCCACGGCAAGCCAAACATGGGCGACAGCACGCCCGCTTCCTCCGACAACAGGCTCCGTTCTGCGTGTCTAATTAGGCCTTGTCAGAAGACAAAAGGATGGGTAAAGAGCCCTATCTCTAGTGTGAATGCGCTCATCAGTCCTCCGCTGCGCTGACACAATAGGAATAGGCTGCAAGGCCACGGCTTGCTGGCCAAGCCTCCCTCCTCACTGGCTGATAATGAAATCAGCTCTCATTTATTTCTGCACAGCCAGCCTTTGACAGAGGTGTGTGTGGGTGTGTGTGTGTGTGTGTAGGAAGGCCTTTTAGAGTTGTTAGTCAGGCAGAGACCTTTGTAGATTCCGATCTTGATGACAGTATAGAGCACAAAACCGACAGTGTTTGTATGCGTGCAGTAAATATGTGAGATGGTAAAAAATTACTTAATGCAAATTACGAAATATTTTTATCTTTGTTATTTTTTTTCCTAAGTGTCGGCTCATAGCTGGAATGGATTCTGTGACCCAGGGAGAAGCTAGGCTAATTACTCTTCTGGCTGCAGGGCTGTCCCATCTATCCTGGAGTGTGTGTGTGTGTCTATGTGTGTGTGTGTGTGTGTGTGTCTATGTGTGTGTGTGTGTGACTGCCTTCAAAGCCAGACCAGGTGCAGTAGGGCCCTTCTAATGGACTCAGTAAATAGCTCCATCATCACTTTAGTCTTTGTTTTTATTATCATCGTCACACATAACATATTCATATCCCTCAGCCAAAATAAAGAGCTTTCTAACACACAAACACACACATGGATGCACACACTCATGTGCACATACACAACAAGGATCGTGTTCCAGCTCAGAGTTTACTTTTTAACTTCACATAATTTGATTGTGTTTGGAGAAGGCAGGCCGGCAATAGCTATTAGGGCAAATGGATTACAGTGCAGTACTGGTGTTTTTTCTGGTAATGGATTGATGATAATGTTTGATTTAGGACCTAGAGACATTTACTATCTCACAAAAAAACATCACACAGACTTCTCACACATACACACACAGTCTGTCCTACACACAACACTTTTTATTTTCTAGTTATGTTACCACATAAGCAGAAAGCCTGTCTTCACCCCCCCGCTCCCCTCCCTCCCCCATTGGCAGCACTGACCTCCTCTCCCCTCCCCCCTCCACAGGGAATGCCATCCAGGCGTTCGGTAATGGGACTGATGTGGGGGTGTGTGGCAGCCCATGCCCCCGGTACAAACAACCACCTCTACCACCACCCCCTACCAGAAGACCAGGGAGCGCTCCCCCAACTCTCTGGATGCCGCCGCCACGCACAACAACCACCTCAACACTGGAGACCAGAGCATCTACCACTTCTGTGGCAGCCTACAGGTGACCCCTTCCCCCCTGCTGCGCACACACCACCTCCCCCAACGCTGGCACCACGCTGGCACCACGCTGGCACCTACGCTGGCAACCCGCGCTGGCACCACCTCCCCCCAACGCTGGCACCACGCTGGCACCACGCTGGCACCACGCTGGCACCAACCTCCCCCAACGCTGGCACCACGCTGGCACCATGCTGGCGCCGCGCTGGCACTACGCTGGCACCAGGCTGGCACCAGACTGGCACCACGCTGGCACAGCTGCTGAAAACCATGTTCAGATGATGAAGAAAACTGTCTAGACAGGGTCACGTCTGTCTCCACTTTTGAAGTTTTTGTTTTGTTTACAGTTAAACTGTCATCCAAATATTTTTGGGAGATCAATACCTGTGTCTTAAGTTCACACAGAAATGTGTGTGTGTGTGTGTGTGTAGTATTGGGATACATTTGGCTCCTGGTGAGTCTGTGAGCCGGAAGTGTGTGAGATTTGACTACTAAGCAGTGTCTAAGCTTAGCTAGCTGTTCATAGATAGAAGGCTGTTTGAGAGACTGACGACCTTCTGAATGCTGGTGCTCGGGTTTGTTTTCATTTCTATTCCTGTATAGATCAGACAGAGAGAGACCAGAAAGATCAAACGTGTTTTATATTGTTGATGTTGGCCTTCATTTATCCCTTCATCTTCCTCTGTAACAATATCACCTTCTCAAAGTCACAGCGACAAGGTAACTGTCGAGCCACCGAGTCTGAATGTCACCTGATGCCACCGAAAGCGCCCATTAACTCGTCTGACCGCCCGTCCGCCTTGCCCCTCTGTCCCCCCGGTGCGGTTGTCTGGGCCCGTCCTCCACAGCACCTCTGGGTGAACAGCCATTCACATGCTAATAGGGATGAGGAGGGGGGATAACAACGGCTCATTACAGAAGGTGGACCAGGCTGGAGGTCAGGGGACTAACCTACATGAGAGAAACCTGTTTATCAGAGCGACTTACATCTAACAGAGGAGCACAACACACAGTGGTAACTGTTAGTGTGGGACAGTTAGCGGAGACATATTTATTCCAGATTTAAATACATACTACAGCAGGCAGGCAGGCAGGCATGCAGGAAAGGTTCTTGCGCTGCCGCGATGAGCTAACAGTATAACTGTATAATATAAGACCAGGTTAAATAACCTGTTATTAGAGACTGAATGAAAATTATATTCTGACATCTCAAATGCACACACACACCCACATACGCTGTGCTTTCACACAAGCATGATTGCACACAAACACACAAAAACACACACTGAGTTTTTAATGAGAGGCTGGTGGATGGTGTGTTGGCGCTGGAGTGTCAAGTAGAAGTTAATGAGAGTGTGTGTTCCTGTATTAACCCTGTTTGCTTGAAGGCTTGTGCGTGGTTTAGGGATGCCTGTCAGGGCCTGACAATCTCTCTGTAATGACACACTCGCAGAACGGGCCACAGAACAGAGCACACACTCATCCTCTAGATACACACACACACAGACACACAGACACACACACACTGGGTGAGCGCACACCCAGATACGATGCAGACTGCGCACTCGCACTCACACAACCACACACAGGTGTGCATGAACACACTGGACCACCATCCGAAGGCCTCCATCCTGAACCAGCTTTGCAGGCAACAATACATCCTCAAACTCCACAGGCCAAACCCTCCACAACGAACGCTACTCAACCAACACTTAAAAGAAGAAAGGAAGACTCCCCCTCTCCCAGTATGACCCCCTCTGTCAGCTTCCCGTAAAGAACTAGAAAAACCGCTGGAGACGTGCTTTTCTGCTTTCCCATTGTTGGAACTCCAACATCTAATTTGCTTCCTGTTTGTCTGGCAAAAACGAGTGTTTTTGACCCGTAAGCTTCAAAACTGAATTAGGCAACACTTCTTTGTTTTGTCTTTTATTCCTGCAAGAGGGGTTCTTTTTTTGTCCGTAAATGTTTCTCTTTGTGTGAAGGGAAGACACTGGGAGAGTGGGGCATCTTTTATCCTACGTGTGTGATTAAATGAAGTCAGGTAGCTGGCAGCAGTTTTCCAGCCCAGAACAAAGACAAAGAGAGAGAGACAGAGAGGGAGAGAGTATCTGAGCGCAGCAGGGTTAGCTTGCTAGCTAACACTCACCAACCTGGCTGTCAGAGAGATTGGGCCCTAGAGCTAACACAGTCTGTTCTTGAGAGTTGTGAATCTGAGAAAAACTGCAAAGCACCCCAGGACCTTATGGAAATCAGGAGTAATGAAAATGGAATGTTGCTGTCATGCAATTTAATTGTACAACAACATTACAAACGCACCGTGCAACCACATACAAACATATTGTACTTAGATACTAAAACACACACAGCTTGGTGTGTGTGAGTAAACAACCCCCCCCCCCCACAGCCCCCCCCCAAAGCCAAAGTCCTCAGCCATTGTTGGCTATCCACTCCCACACACACACACACACACACACACACAGACACAAATAAAAACCTATACTGCAGTATGTGCTGCAATCCTGATTCCTCCACCATATATCCATCTGATGATGAGGGTATGAACCTAGATCAGCATTTCTTGGGAGTCCAATAGATGGTCATAGTGAGAGAAGGAGGAAGAGAGTTCACCCGCAGGACAAACATATCTAGCTGGATTCAGACGCAGGTAACAAAGACAAACAGCATATCTACACCCACCTCTCACAGCAGGCCCTAAAACAGGAGCCAAAGACACACTAATCCTTACAGCCACCCACACAGAACAGAAGCAATAATCCATCCGTCTGAGAATTGATGTGGAGTTCAGCATCACATGTGAAATTATTCATTTCTCTCTGTTTGTTTATGCGGTCATATCATATTCCCTGTATAGTGAGCTCCAAACACAAGGATGATTTATGGATATGAATCCATGGAAGCATTTCATCCTGCTGTTTGGTGGCGAGGCAAGAGTATAATAATACTGCCTTGATCACTGAATTATAATGCGTCTCATGTGACTTCTCGCCTGGTTTGGGGAGGGCAGTACGCACTAAGACTGTGTGTACATCTATAAGACTGGCAGACTGAAACCCCCATGGACACACACACACAAATTGAAGAACAAATACAGACACACACACACATATACACACAAACGCAAACATTTCTGACTCCCCCCTTGCCTTAGAGTCAACATAAATGTCAACTCGCCATTTTGGGAAGATCCCAACACCCTATAAATCAAAAATAGAAATGTTCCTGCCAGTATCAGAGATCATTACAGTTGGATAGAAAACAAACTGATCAAATCACCTGGCAGAGAACAAGCATGTAGCCTACTGTGAGGCTCTCCTGTTCCGCTCCAGGCCACAGATTCACACCACTCTCCCCTTCCTTAGATCCATCCATCTCTCCCTGCCACCGTCATCTGCAGCACTTCTTCAAGGCCTCTCTCTCTCTGCCCGCGAGAGGGTTTATTTCAGATGAAACAAGTGCAGCCTGTACCTCAGGATAGCCTAGTTCTGGATCTGGCTGTGTCTTAAAAGAGGAAGTAAAACTGTTGAATGATAACGGTTCCCTATCCAATACTGTCTTATCACATTGTCTGAGACCGTTTTTTCCCCCTTCCTCTCATCTCGCTGTCTGGCAGCCGAACGTAACAGAGGTGATCATATCTTTGTCTTCTGCTTTACAGGCTCAGAAACTGAAGTCCAATGCTACTATTGATGGAGTGTTGTGTGTGGTAAGTTCTAATCATTTTCTAATGACGCTAGATGACATCAGGTCCAAACTTTTCTCAACACTGGAGATGATCAGTGTAGACATGGAATTAAATTATTCCTGAACAGGTCAGACAGAGTTATGATTGTAACCTAGATCCCTGACCCCCTGTCAAAGGTCATCCACTCCTTCGACTGAGTTATGGCAACCCTCCCTGAAACACGTGCTCATGGTCTTTGTAGTCCTGGGGGCTGAAATGTGATCGCTGCTTATCTACTGGCTTTTAAAGTTCAGTAAATGTCATTGTACATAATAAAGCTGCATTATGCCATCGAGTGACATTTAAGGAGGCACTGGCAGGTCCAGGCAGCCTGAAAAGAGATGACCCTGCTTTCAGCTCAGCATTTTATTAGTTTGTCAAACGCCACTTTCATCTCATCTCTGAAGCGACACACGGATAGAAGAGAGCAACCCTGGCATTTCACTTAGCAAAACCCCCTTTTATTTCCTACGCGGAGACTCAAAACAAACCGCTAAGTTTGATAATGTTATTGAAAGACTTAAATTTGACTTTGATTATTCAAACCTTTGTTTGAGGCAGTGTTTGTAAGTGCAACAGAATTCAGACACAACCTGGTTATGGATGCTGTTGGGAACAGACCAATCACTATGCTTGAACAAAAATAAGCAATTTATTGAGAGCAAAATGCCAATTTATTCACTTGTATTCAAAGTGGACCCTCAAGAGGGTAATGACCCTAAGCAACTTAAACTGAGTGTTTCAAAAAGAAAGAAAGGGTTGTGTACTGATTACCTCCTTATATGTCCGTGCTTTCTCACCCCTCCTCTCGCCGTCTCCTTCCAGGACCCTCAGATAGACGACCCTGGAACATCCACCGCCATCTTGGGCTCAGCCACCCCGAGGACCTCTATGCTGCCCCCTCAGGCCTGGATGCTGTACTGCACCCTGGTGGCGCTCTACCCAGCGGCCGTCTTGTAGCCGCGCCGGCAGTCACAAACACACAGACTGACAACACTTTGTACAAAAAAAACAAACATACAAGAAACAACATTCTCTGTTCCCAGTATACCTGTTGTGTTTTTCTTTCCCTGGTTCCCTGACTCCTTTCTTGAATTCTGGTTTTTAGAGGCTTACGTTGACGCAGTGTGCTAAAGTGATCTTAACGTGCTACTCGGTTTTGCTCTGTGTTTCCGTGAAAGGGAAAACGTTTTCCGTCGCGGAATCGGCGATCTTAAGCGCAGAAGACGCGTCGCGGCAGCGCCGTACATAACCGCAGGTGTCTTGGGGTCATGACCCACTGCACTGTGCAACCATGAGATAGTCATTTAGCACTGTGCATCTATATTGAGGAGGCGTCTTTGAGACAAGATGTCCACTGTCACTTCTTCAAAGAGTGGTTCAAATGAGGTAGGCATTTAGATGTAACTATATCTCATCTGTGATGTGTGTGTGTGTGTTTTGAAATGGTGTATGCCATGCTTTCACATTAGAAGGAGTAAAGGGGTCAGGAAGACAAATAGAGCAAAGGATTTCCCCAAGAGTGATCTCCAAGGATTGGAATCTTCAGTCCTAAACGACCATCGATCAGTTCTTCAGCCATCTTGTCACATGCTCCTCAACCTGCATTGTTACTCCCCTAGCCTGAGCTGAACCCTTAACATGTTTGAGCTCTGAATCACACACACACACACACACACACACACACACACACACACACACACACACACACACACACACACACACACACACACAAGCATGCAAAGCACACAGGCAAAGACTAGCACACACACACAGCTTGTTTATCTTTACCCTCGAAACTTGTATATTCAGCTATTATGTAGAGGAGTTCAGTAGGCCTATAACAACATCTAGTTCAGGACTTCTCTCAGCTAGATATAAGGAGATCATAGGTAAGGTAGATCACGATGGATTGAAGACACTATGGCAGGACACTATTCAAAGCTTTGCTGGTACACAAAGTAATCAACTTCAGCAGGTGTGGGAGTTTCGTAAGCTTCCATGCCTAAAAGCGTTCCGGACGGGGAGTAGGTTGAGTACTTTCAGGCGTGAGACTCGCAGGGGACATGAAGGCCCTGTTATAGGAAGTGGTGTTCCTGACTCTCATAGCCGTTGCTTTATGATACACTACTATTACGCACACTTTCCTCCACACAGCCCAGCCATCTGTTCAGCATAGTGTCACATTGACTTGACAATGGCGAACCTGTCATTCACGTCGGGGCGCAGACAAGATGTCCTCATCACAGAGTGCAGATACAAACTGTACCATGTGACCCCTCCCCCCACACGATACGTAAACGATCGTGTTTTGTACTGTATGTCTATCCTGATCATCTCCAGGGAAAGTATCGGCGTTGTCTCATAATCGTGTGTAATTTTCTGAAGTAATGTTCCAAAAAACGTTCAGCATTTCATCATGTTTTGGGATCAAACGTGGAACCTATTCCGACCCAGCAAACAGTCACCTCACGCATACACGTAGCATGTGAAGCAAATTGCGTTAGTCATTGGAACAGTTAAAAACATTTATGACATGCTGCTTGGTTTTATGACATGCTGTGTGGCTTTTCAAAAACTTAATGTATAGTACACATTATTTACAGGGCATTACAATGATATATGTATGTACTTGATTGAAACTTGTAATTTGGACAATAAATGTCATATTATGATATTCTGTTTGGGAGCACTACGAGCCATTTTTTTATTTAGATAACAGAATACGCCGATTTAAACTCGATTTTCTTTTCTTCCATATAAAACATATGTATCCCCCAATTTACTGTATATAACTTGCATTGGAAAAGGAGGACATAAATGTATGTGTGCCCAGCTATGTTTCCTAAGCAAACTAATGATGTAACATATGCCCACTGAAGAGTGAAGTTGGCTGTCTCATATTATTTTGGGGATGTACCTTGTTATTTTTCTATCTTTTATTTTTCCGGCCTTTCTTTCTAGTTTCTATGTCATGCTTTAGGACCATTGACCAGGATAGCCTGGTCACACAATTCTGTGTGCTTTAGGACATGCTCTGTGGACTGCAGTGACTGTTCTGTGACATCACAACACATGGGGAGGGGCCTAGCTCACCGCTAAAGCACAGACACGTGCGGAGGGAAGCTTCTACCGAGCTGCAGTTAGAGAATATTGCATGGATGATGAGAAACGCAATAACAGAGCATAAGAGTTTGAATCTGATCCATGGGTGGGGTCAACATGCCTTGGGTGGCTTCATCTAATTGGCCACTGGTGTCAAAGCTACGGGGTGTCCAGCTGATAGTTTCAGAGACGAGGTGAATGTGTTCGTATGAGGGGTGCTGGACGGCCATCTTAAATATTCCACACAGAAAAACGGTGCAGAGTATATTTGTATTCATCTCCATGATGTCGGTTGTTTAAAATAGAAAAAAAAAAACTGCTATGTTTATATTGACTGGAGATCATGAATCCCTCAGCTACCTAGCGTTATTTCTTCTTAGCTTGTGGAAATGTACAATCTATTGTATAAAATGATGATTAAAAAAAGTTGACTCATGAAATATTCTTGTTTCCTTGTGGTCTTTTGTCCACATGATGATGATGAGATATAGCAAGAGAGAAAGAGAGGGGGGGGGGGGAAGACACTGGTAATTAACTTGCATAACAAGGAGGATGCAAGACAAATCAACAAGATTGTCTAGGCATAAAGGAGGGGGGTTCAGCTAGCTTACAGCTGAGAACGATCATAAAGTCAGGACTTAAGAGCTATAAGTACCCTAAAGACCCAAAGTCATATCTCAAAAGTGACAGGCAAGGCTCCCTAGAACAGTGAGAAGAAAGGGGGGCCAGGGTGAGTCAGCATTAGGGGAGACTGTGGTGTGTGCGAGTGTCTCAATAGCGGAACAATAGGGTTCTTGCCAAAGTTTAGAAGGTAAAACCCATAGAGCAGAAGCCAGAAGAAGGAGAGATGGAGGATGGAGACACGGGTTAAGCATGAGAGGATGGAGACTGAGGGCTGAGGTGAACTGGAGTTGAGAAGAAACTAGAACATGTAGAGTGGGGGCTTTTGGGGTAAAGGAAGTTGATCAACACTTTAAGAGCCAGGGGATGTGCACAAAGTTTTGGGGTGGATAGGAACGGGTTAAAGAACCTTCTAGAAGGTTCTAGAAGATTGTTTAATATTAAGAGGCAGGGTGGGGGTCTGATCCTCATATCCGTCTATATAATAAGATGTCCAAGGAAATGTGAGTGCCTTTTAAACCTTCCGTGTATGCTGCATCTGCCTTAGTGAATAAACCATCAAGCCACCTCGACTTTGAAAGATATTCTGTCTCCGACTCCGATTTTTGAGAATCTTTCTGATCGCCTTTTTGTCTCTTTCAACAAGAAAGCGAGAGGACTGTGAACAGCGTTTGTCTTTACCACAAGGAACAGGAAGTAGAAGCTACTACATCATGTGCTTCAGCATCTATGTAGGGCCACTGTGTGCCTGACCTTAGGAGGACCACAGTTTAGGGATGAGTAACATGACGACTTCTCACATCCCCGTTTGTCTCTTTGAACTTTGTCCTGATATCAAACCGAAAATGTCACCGGTGTTTTATATCGACACAATACCAGATTGTGCTGGCTTTGAACTGATGTCTTTGTGAAGCGTTGGTAGTTGTTGTTAGAGAGAGAGAGAGAGAGAGAGAGAGAGGGTGAGTTGGGGAAGATAATAAACAGCTGATGCAGAGGCAGAATGCAGCGCTGACAGCTGTCTGAATGACATGGAAACACATGTAGAAGGTTGAAGAGAAAAACTGGTTCCAGTGTTTGTTTGCAGAATCCAACGGGGTTAAGGAACTGCAGTTCAACTGACTCGAACAAAATCTCAAACTATTATTTTGGAGGAATATATAAAAGTGTAAATGATGCTGACAGGTTGTCCCTCAAGTCCATACAGTGCATAAAAAAGAATAATGCCGATATTTTGTAAGCTGAGCTCTCATTGAGGAAAGGAGTTCCCAAGCGAATACATTTGATGAAAACAGATAGATGTGGCCTAGGCTGAAGAGGCGTAACACATATTATCGGAGAAGGAAGAGTGAAAAGGGTATTAATGTCAAACAAATGCAATGCTAAACCTTGAAATGAAATCCCCCTGGCAGAAAAACACAACGGTAAAAGACAGACATTGAGTATTAATTCTCATAAATGTGGGCCGAATTGGATTTTTGATAGCGGGAGTCAAACGGCTCTTCACTGTGGAGATTGAGATTATTACAATGTATAAAGCTCCAGTCTAACGACCTTTTCTGTGAAGAGGCTTCATTCCTAACCCTGGTTTGACCTGCAGAGGTGTCTGAGGTGGGGAGCTTACCATTTACTCCATCATGAACTGTAGTAGGCAAGTGAATGATTTAATAGGTCTCATAAATACATCTCACAAAGAGCTTGTTTATATGGTCGGCCTTCATCCTTTCTCAGGGATAATTTGTATAAAACTGACGAGATGAAAACAGAGGGATCTGTAACGATCCATCCCCTGCCGGTGTCCTTGGTGTAATGCAGGGTCTGAAACCAGGGAGAAGTACACAAAAACAGACCAGTCACATGACCAAGGCCTTCATTAAAGTCCATTAATCGGTCACATGGGGCCTGAGCCAGAGACACAAATCTTTCCCTCGTGGGCAGCTCTGTGTCACAGAGACAAATGGTTTATGAATATTAATAAATGGTCTCCGCCTCCTTTTTCCTTTTATTCTCATCCTGGTGTAATTATGTTGGTGTTTTACAACCATGATATACTGTTGGCACCTCTGTTTCCATAAAAAGTCATAAACATGTTATAGCAACAGCGTCATAGATTCGCACTGTCCAAACGTGTCTGCAGTTTTGCTGTTTTTATTGTGGCGATCAGGCCTGCTGGCGTTAATGCAGGCCACCCGTGACTTTTCAGGGTGAGACTGTGTAGGCAAGAGGTCAACAGTGTCAACATTGCTCTGTGAGAGTGGGAGTCCAGAGGACAATACGCAGAGTGTGTGTGAAATGAGTGTAGTGTGTGAGATGCGTGTGATTATATGGTCATATTAAGAGTGTGTGTGTGGGGGGGGATCAAAGGACAACTGTCTGCTTTGTTAGTCAGCCAGTCTCCCGGCATTTGACATCAGAGTCAGTCGGAAGGAGATGGCTCACCGTCGCCACGACAATACAAAGATGGAGGTTTGGACGAGACATCCATCAGGGGAGCAGGGCCGGGCCTGACCCCGGGAGAGCAGACCGCCAAGTGGGGGAGGAGGGTCAGGGTCTGTACATACACACACACACACTCTCACACACACACACACACACACACACACTCTCTCTCTCTCTCTCACACACACACACACACACACACACACACACACACACACACACACACACACACACACACACACAGGAGATGGTGATGGGATTAAGCATCGATGTTTAGTACTGAATAATAGCAGACATATGGGAAGAGAGAGAGAGAGACAGAGAGAGAGAAAGAGAGAAAGAGAGAAAAGAGAGAAAGAATGAGAATAAGAGAATTAGTCAGTATGTATAAGAGGCAGGGACTTTAACTGCATGAAATTCAAACTGTATGTAGTTACTAATCTGTAAGTATAACCTGCCAGTAACATCAAATCAAAGGCTACTTGATCAATGAGTATAGTCCACTCTGCTTGGAATGTGATCAGACTGAAATCCTGAGCACACTAATCCATACTGAGGATACCTGAGACCGGACACATGAGATACATTCTCCAATGACAGTATGAAGAAGCATCAAAATGTTTAATAACTTTGCATATTTGTGCTCATATGCACATAACAGTTGTGAGCTGCCCTTCTGTAATACAAAGTTCAACAAATCTGTGTAAAATACATTACATGGAATTCATTCGTTTACTTTACATTTATACATTTCTGACTGTATTCACAAGTTAAAGTGTGGCATTTATACATCCACACCCATGCCAGGAAAGAACTAAATTATTATGAACATATACTGTAGAATGCTTAGAACAAACATTTTAACAAAGGATGCCTACTCATCTAAACATGTAAACAAACATTCAACATTTTTTGCAACGGTAAAAACAAAATAGCAATAACCCTTTGAGTGATACAGTGCACATATTGTACAGGTGAGATGGAGGATCTGGTGTTGGCTTAATAAACACTGCACAGAAAGAAGTGGGAGTTTGTAAAGCTACAGAAGTTAGGTGTAGTTTTGAACCTATATGCCCTTGTCAATATTACAGTTTTACAACACACAACAGCAAAATAAAACAGTATACAAAATGCAATTGAAATTGTAAATAAATTCATGAATCTTAAATAAACACATGCGCAATGATATGTTTACTGACACAGTTTTTTGCAGAAAAAACTAAGCATATGTTAAAACATCTTCACAGATCTGGTGATATGACGCGGATATGTTGCTGGTATGAAACAGCTTTATATTGGTATTACAAATACCTGAAGTTAAAAACATTGATGTAGCAGTTATATTCCTGTTTTGTATTTCTATCAGCGCACACAGACATGAATATGGAACCCAGCTTTAGAACATAGTACCCTTTTCCTACAGAATCCTGAGCAGAACTTGTAGAACTGCAAGGCTTATACAGGCTCAGTGTATGGGGCGAGGAGGATCACAGGCATTTAGTTGTCCAAGCCACATAAAAAAACGAAAAAACAGAGGAGCCATTTTGTATTCTTAATGTATCTGCTATGAAACGGGGAGGTAAGCCGTCCACTTCTTCTCAGTCCAGGATGCTACTGTACACACTGAAGTCCATGCTGTACCTTCCCAGAGACTTCTGGAAATCTGCTCCTGCGTTTCCTGTGGAGTGGTTCTACTCTGGGACCGGAGGGACCAATGACGACAAAGCCTCGTCAACCTGGGCGGGACTTGTCTGATTTCAGGCCTATCAGAGAAATGTCTCTCTGAGATGAACTCCACCCCCGGCATGAGGTGAAGAGGCACAGGTCACTTAAACCGCACCTCAACCAATTCCACAAACGACGGATAAGAAGCTTCTGGAAGTTATCTACACAAGAGTTCAGAGAGCGTTCGCAAGCGACCTCAGAATTGGGTCTGACAGGCGTGGCGTGGTTGCGGTCAGGCGGGTTTAAACGCAGGTCCCCTGGTGATGCACCGTGTGTGGTTTGCGGATCTTGAGGCCCAGGTGCCTGTCTTTGATGTCTCCTGGTCTCTGCTGCGAGGTGTCCACCAGAGCGCTGGCTATAGCTATGCCTGGAGAGACAGAAGGTGGGGAGGAGAGGGGAGGAGGAGGAGAGGGTGGAAGAGAAGTGAACTTCAAAGAAAGGAGTCTGAACAGCGTGACATGTGAAACACAGCAGATAGAAATGAGTTCACCCTCTCCCGCCAGCCAGCAGCACCCCCCCCCCCCCCCTTCCGACAACGTCTGAACCCAACTCAGCCTATCAGGGTTCAGCAGGAGCCGCTCAGAGGCTTCCGCAGGTTAGCGAGCCGTGTACCCCCCCACCACACACACACACACACACAAGGGCAGGCTTCTCTCCGAGCAACCGCTGTCTGATGGTCAGCTAGCTACCCACAATGCAGCCTAGCGGTGTGACGACCGACAACAGGAAACACAATGGCAGATGTGAGTGTCCCCTCCCCGGTCTCCTGTAGTCGTAGGCTTGAACCCTCAGCGGTACGGACGCTTCTGGGCGCTGGCGGCCTTGACAACACTCATTAAGACAGACAGAGAACACACTGTTCACACTGAGCCAAGTAAACAACGCAGCAAAACAAGGAGAAGCTCACTGTAGTCCTTTGTGTAATTTGGTCACAACATGTTTAAGCATTTCACACTCAAGTGATTTAGTAGGGTTTTTTTGCAGGAGGAAAAGCCGATTATGTGTGTGAGTGTGTGTGGGTGTGTGAGTGTGTGTGTGTGTGCGCATATGGACATGGCAGACTGTGTTTCAGTGTTGTCTCTCTCCATCATGTACTGCCTGCCATACACAGAAGGCCAGCTCTTAGAGATTACCCAACAAGAGGACTGGGGGGACGGAGTGAGGAAGAGGAAGAGAAGAATGATGAAGATGATGAAGGAAATATGGTGAGAGGGAACCTTTGGAGGTGAGAGAGAGAGAGAGAGAGAGAGAGAGAGAGAGAGAGAGAGAGAGAGAGAGAGAGAGAGAGAGCTCTAGTTGTGAATTGGCATGACACTTGACAGCTTCCTGGTTTACAGGTGACAGTCAGGTTCTCCACTCGAAAGTCACAGCTTCATCACTTCAAAATGACCGCCTGTCACTATGGCCCTCCGTAAGTACTGTATATCACATCGCCATTGGAACGTTGTCCGGCAGGAACTTCTCAAACTTTGACAGTGTGTCCCTGACAGCCCTGTCCCATTCCAAACAGCAACCTCTCCCCATGCCACCTCTCACAAAAGTAATTATCTTCTCACAATAACATTTAAAGATTACACCCTCACTATGCTTCCTCTAAAAGTTTCAAAAGCAAGAAGAGAGATTTCCGTGCCTTTTTCGAGATAGCGGGACGCATCGCTCTGACACCTCACAGAGCGTCCAGGACTTTCTGGCTGAACAGATACAGTACAGACGTCTGCAAATGAGATTAATTGCGCGAGGTAATCAAATCAGCATCCAGGTGAGTGCAGGTGTCAAGAACTCGTCGCTAATGCGACCCTCGTCACATTAATGGGATTGTTTTGTCAGGGGAGACGTTGGGTCATTAGGCCCTGATGGAGTAAGTGGCCAGGATAAGGAAACACCGTCTCTGGAATACAGAGACGCTATGGTGAGTTACAGAAGGTCAAGTTTGGGCGTCCCAGTGGCTCACTGGGTAAGAGCGCGTACCGTTAAGGCTAAAGGCCCTTGCACATTGAGTGCAAAATTTTCATATGGGTTTTTCTGTAATCGTCAGCCTCAAAATTCGGTGGCTCTGAATTGTCAAATAACCTCTCAAAATGCTGGTTATGGATTGCGAAAAACACAGAAAATCGAAACCGATCCAAACTTATTTTTTGACGGACGAAGGTTTCGGAGGCAGTGTGTAAGCGCGATTGACATAACATGAGGTCGTATTTATTTTTTAAGTGCGAACATTTCGGACACAAATTTCGGACTCGGTGTACAAAGGCCTTAACAGCTAACGCAGGGTCTTGGGTTTGAATCCTGCATTTCCTGCACTTCCTTCACTTTCTCCCTGCCTTCCTGGCCCTCTCCCAATGTCCCATTGAGAAAAATAACGTGGAAAAATGGCACAAAACTGACGTTTCCAAAGAATGTCCTTGATACAGCGCTACTGTTTCTACAATAACGCGGTTGTTTGGAAAGGCAAAGGGGTAACTGAGACCTGAAATGAAATGGGATCTTTTGTCAACCATAATGACTCTGCAGTCTGCTTACTACAATACCTTTTGAAATTAGAACACAAACAAGACCCAACAAAAGCACAGTGTACTGTACCTCCCTGAATGTCCTGACGCCAGCACATAAGGACTATTGACTCAGACCTGTATGCCAAGGCCGGACAGGGCTAGAGTTACAGGCTGGTGTGGCTTCCCAACAACACTGATTACAACAGCATTTAACCTCCCGCCCTCCATCCCCTCTCTCTGCATCCCCCCACATCTCCATTCCACATCCCTCCCCCTTCCATCCCCTCTCTCTGCATCCTTCCAGATCTCCATTCCACACCCCTCCCCCCTCCATCCCCTCTCCCCATCCTACCATCCGTCCGTCACTCATCCCTCCATCCCCCATCTTTCCATCATTCTGCTGACCAGGCGGGATCTCTGTTCCAGCAGAGAAAAAGCCTTTCATACAGCAGCCAAAGAAAGTGTGAGTTGATCTACCTGAAAGAACATCCACACAACAAACCAGTCCTAGCAAACCAATGAACATGTGTTTGATCCTGTCATCCTGTAGTGAACAGAGTGCTGAGATAAGAAACAGAGAGGCACAGGGGGGGAACTGTGGCTGCAGGTCTGCAGGGTGGCTGCTCCTGTACTGTAGAGCAGAACAGCTGTCTGTGGAGAAGGTCACCGTATCGAGGATCCATTCTGGGTCAATGGGCTCGGTTTCCTGCTCTGTTGTCCAATCCCTGTCAAGCGGCTCTGCCCTCCCACCCTCAGAGGGACACCGCGAGACGCAACACGGCGCCACTCATGACCTCGGCCAGGGCGGGGGGGAGCGCCGCGGGAAGTGTGTGTTCTTCACGGAATGCCAACCCAGGTCAGGCGCGAAAGCCAGTAGTACTGTTGTGCCACACGCACACACACTCAGTGTCGTTGTTGTTGCTGACCAGAGAGGGAATCTCTCTGTCTTCTTAATGCCACAGACCACACGGTGACAAGGTGTTCCCAACTTCTCACGGTTCTCAAGGCACGCCAGTCTATCCTATACAGGCACGCACACGCATGGACATACAAATAAGACGCACACATGCATAAACAAAAACAAGTGTGTGCGAACATGCACACCTTAAAGATGAGCCTGGACAGGGTCCGCTGGGTCGAGGGTGTAGGAGAGCCAGCCAGACGAACAGACAGATGGAGGTAGAGAGATGAAGCCAAACGGAGAGAGAGATAACTGGGACCTGTGATTGTGCTTCTTTTCCATCTTCCCTCCATTGGCTTGGAGAAAAGGAAGGGTTTTTATCAGGGTGTTACCGTGGAGACTAATCTTCACAGGCGCCATGGGGATATGCTAATCTTGTTGCCGGGTTAGAAGGGTGCCACCATGGACACTTACATCGCACAGCAGTTCAGTGGACACCTTTCCTCATCTACCCTCACCCTCACCCCCTCCCCCCCCCCCCCCCCCCCCTCTCTCTCTCTCTCTCTCTCTCTCTCACTCTCTCTCTCTCTCTCTCTCTCTCCCTCACCCACTCCCCCTCTCACCCCCTCCCCCTCCCCCTCTCCCTCTCCCTCTCCCTCTCCCTCTCCCTCTCTCTCTCTCTCTCTATACCATCCTCTCTGTATGTGTGCGTATGTGCGTGATCAGACCTGTAGACACAAAGGCTTAAAGGACCCCATGGTTTCAGATACTTGTAATCTTTTCACACCGATGGACACTGTGGAGAATTGTGTGTGTTTCTGTGTTTGTGTGTGTGGCTGTAGGAGAACTAGGATGAGTGTGAGGTGTCTTGCTGTGCTTTTATAGTTTGTCTATCACCTAGCATTGTTGAAAGTTCATGGTTTCTATACTTACTCTGTCATCAAACACCAGCTTGGAGCTACACATTATGTCTCTGTCGTTGTATCTCTGTCTCTCTTTGTTTGAGTCAATGTGTTTGTGAAAGTACAATATGCGTGTTTCTGCTTGCAAAAGTGTGTTTGTGCGCACGTGTGTCTGTGTGTGAGTATCATCTCCTCTAAAGGCAGCCTCTCTGAGTCTTTATCCACCTGTTCTATCCTGGGGCACTGAGCACTGCTGAGCTCAGCATTACACAGCAATACTGCTGAAACGCTAGGAAACACACACACACACACACACACACACCAGAAGATCCCTACAGCTCATCCACTTTTTTCCAGCCCCTTAGCACCAGCTGCCAGATATAAAACACACACACATACAAGTTGCCATAACACAAGTGGAAAGGAAAGAAATGAAAAGTCGTTGGATAGAGGAAAAAGAGAGGGGGAGAGAGAGAGAGAGGGAGAGAGAGAGAGGGAGGGAGAGAGCGAGCGAGAGAGCGAGAGAGCGAGAGAGCGAGAGAGAGAGAGAGAGAGAGAGAGAGAGAGAGAGAGAGAGAGAGAGAGAGAGAGAGAGAGAGAGAGAGAGAAAAAGACAGAAACAGTAGTGTTATCTTCTCCCAGTTCGCATGAAGCAGGTCAGAATTATGGCTACCCCTGGTGTGTGACGCCAACACACCAGGGGTAGGAGCGGAGGATGAGACGGAGAGGAGAGGAAAACAAAGAAGAGAGAGAGACGAAAAATAAACCATCCTCTCATGAAGGATTCCTCTTGAAGTGAGTCAGTCGAGGGACGAGGCGGAGATCGTCTGGAGTGACTTCACTTCCTGTTCTCAGATCCATGATGGAAATATTCTGACCCTGCTTCTCCCTCCCTGTGCTTCTTCAGGGAGGGAGGACAGGAGAGAGACAGCGAGAGACGGACAGACAGGGAGATCCAGAGAAAAGTCTATCCATTTCATCTCTGTATCTCTCTTTCTGCTGTGTGAGCGTGGAATCAGGGTTAGGAGTTAAATCGTGACGGTGTGTAGTTGGGTTCTATCAGTCTCTGGTGTGAATGCTACTGAGGTTAGTGTCCCCATCATTCCTCTCAGGTTAGCATGCGTCAGGTGCTCCAGGACACTCTCTCTCTGTGGTGGATCAGACCAGTGACAGCACAGCAACCAGCAGCTTGATTCCAAAGATCTCTCTCTCTCCTCTGTTGTTGGCTTTTGGTCTGCCTGCCTCACTGCCTGCTTGTCTGTCTATCTGGTGACTGCATGTGTCTCTGCCTGCCTTCCTGCCCGCCTGCCTGCCTGTCAGCCAGACTGCCTGCCTGCCTGTCAGCCAGACTGCCTGCCTGCCTGTCAGCTAGACTGCCTGCATGCCTGCCTGCCGGCCTGTCAGCCAGACTCTCTGTATTCCTGTCTGCCTGCCTGACTCCCAGTTTAGAAATCTTCTCCATTGAAGAAACACAAGCAGCTTTACCTCAGCATGGGGAGTCAGGTGGCTGAGTGGTGAGGGAATCGGGCTAGTAATCCGAAGGTTGCCAGTTCGATTCCCGGTCATGCCAACTGACGTTGTGTCCTTGGGCAAGGCACTTCACCCTACTTGCCTCGGGGGAATGTCCCTGTACTTACTGTAAGTCGCTCTGGATAAGAGTGTCTGCTAAATGACTAAATGTAAATGTAGCATGAGAATCTGCTGCCTGCTGGAGCAAAGTGCTTAATTCCTCCTTCGTCTTTATAAGGCATCCTAGAGCTGTGCCCCTCACACCTGCTCACGTATTACACTCTATTCTGGAGAGGGTAGGAACACACTGACTGACTGACAGCACTTACCCAAAAAGACAAGGATGCTTTGGAAGAAGGTGGAGATGGTGTGTGGGGGTTGAGTATGCTAATTAAAGTAGTTTGAAGCGTGTTTGTGTGTGTGAGAGAGTGAGAGAGAGAGACAGTTTGATGGGTGCTGACAGTGCTAAGCCTATTTCAGATAGGATATGCGTCGTTAAAAAGGCCATCTTCTAATTCATTTCCACAGCATGGCAGCATATATAGCTCTTCTGTAATATCAGGTCTCCGTCTATGGCAGCAACACAATCCCGTTTGGCATAAGGAGAGTGTTCTGGAGGAAAGGATCGATCCAGACGGCTGCTGTAATTCATCCTGATATAACCTGTGACCTTCTCTACCTTCCTTTAAAGCCAAAAGTGTACGTGGGAAACATCATGTTCTAAATTAAACGGAAAAAAGTAGCTGGCTGGAGAGCTGGTGAGTTGAGAGCGAGGCGGGCGTGTGTGCGTGCGTGGGTGTGTCAAGTTCTTACCAGATTGTCCTGGAGGCGGTATACCCGATGGAACTCTGGGTAAACACAAGAGGACGGTCAGAACGCCAGCTTTGCTTCCCCAGCAGGGCTCCACGGCAATGGGCTTGGGCATGACCTGGGGACGGGAGAGGACAGAGGTCATGCAGAGTCACACAACGCTGACCAATCAGAATCCTAAGCTCGTGGGGGCCTTCAATGCCTGTACACCACGGATATGTACACCAACTGATAGGACGAGATTTCAGTGACACCTGACATCTCTCTTTCCCTGGTCAGGAGGTCACTTGAACTTCACACAGCTCTATATACAAGACATGAGGCCTCTCGCTCCAGACTGCCAGGAGACAGTGGCTTGCAGGACAAGCTTAACGAGTTAGGATAGTGTCATGTATCCCTTTGAAGGATTGAAAAATGATTACCCAATGCTGTACCCAAGAAGGAAATATTCTTTGGAAACTATATTAAAAACTGTTTCCTCAAACGTATATAGATCACTCTGTATCCTTCCTGTTTCACTCATTTTAAGCATGATTCATAAAAAAGGAATGGTTTGATGATTCAAGGTTGCACTAATAAATTAATGACAGACTTTCCTCGGTCATCGGCTCTTTCTTGAGCATCATCACAACACCAAGGCGACAACCGTTTTTCCTGATTCATTCGTCGGTTAATTCTGCAGTAGAAATAAGGACAGCAGTATCCACCGTGACACTAATATTTCCACTTGTCCCTGATGCCAGGTAGCTAACCTGCACTAAGGGGAGCCTTGACCGCCCCAGGCCTCTGCTGTCCTGACACTGGTGAGAGGTGGAACACATCTGTTTAACTTAGTCTGGGGCTCAAGAGAATGAAGGACCATAGCTCCAGCCCCCTTCACCCAGGTTCCACCGGCCCCTTTCTCCCCCAGGATGAAGGCCTTGTGTCTGGGAGAACAGGGCTGACTGGCAGTCCCTCGGGCTCCAGGTGACGGCTGGCTAATGGAGATGGATGGGGAGGATGTTTCAGAGAGGTAGGTGGTTTGTGTGTGTGTGTGTAAAAGTGTGTGTGTGTGTGATTGGGCCAGTAAGGAGTCACTTCTGTCCCTTCAGCCCTGGACGCCACATCCATTCTACTCAGGCGTCTTGAGGGACAGCCCCTGTACACAGACACACACCCTTCATTTATATCCATAAGTCTGCCCCTCTTCCTCCATCATGTCTCTCCCGGGCTAACAGAGCCAAATAAACTCTGGAGAAAACCCTCCTAAATCTCTGTTCCATAAAGTCTGGCAACAGCAGCAGTGTAAGGTAATTCAGTCGCCACATCGGACTGGAAGGGGATTGAGTTATCAAGCAGGTTTGACCCTTCCGACCCTCCGTACCGCGCAGGGACAGTCAAGAAGACAGGGCCAGTGTCTTCTGACCGCAGGGGTCTGAAGGGTGGACCGTGTTTGCCACCACAGTCTTCCCTGGTCAGGAGGTGGATGTGGTTGTTTACAAGTCACACAGCGACCGTAAGGTTTAACCTCCGACCCTTAGGAATCAATGTCCAATCAATGGAGCTCAGAGCCAAACCTCAGACCCAGTTCAGGTTTCACACAGCAACTGAGAATTCACTGTGGATTATGCTGCACTTTTTAATAGTACAGTAGATCCTTGTGCGGGAACAGGTGCTGTTCTCGCAGAGAGACAAATACTGTAGGTACGGTTAGGGTAGCTTTCTCTTGATACTGAAACCCTTCATCTCTCTCTCTCTCCCTCCCTTTCTATTTCTTTATTTCTCTCCCCCTCCCCCTCCCCCTCCCTCTCCCTCTCCCTCTCTCCCTCTCTCTCTCTCTCTCTCTCTCTCTCTCTCTCTCTCTGTCACCCAACGTCACATTCCCAATGCTTATCACAAGACAGAGAAGAGATAGAAAGACGAGATGAGAATGGAGAGGAGATGAGAATGCACTCCAATTACACAGAGGGACACGGGCTGCGCCATCCAAACACTCTTCAATTAAGAACAAACATCAAAACAATAAGCCATTATTAAAGTGCTAATTAAAAACCAACACTTACAGTCAATAACAAAGAGACCACCACACTGTGCAACCTCCCAAACACGCGCACACACGCACACAAACACACACACCCCCGCACACAAACACCCACATACCCCCTCCATTGCTAATAGGTTTAAGTGCTCAAGCATACAGCCTAATTACAGGGTTGCGCCTCCCTGTTTGTTCAGCATTTCGGAGCGTCAAGAAATGATGAATTCTCCACCACTCAGAGGAGGAAATGGCTCCGCTTTTAAACTGCAACCACCGCCTGGTGAAGAGAGAGCCGCACAAAAGCACAAGGAGAGGTGGTGAAGAGAGAGCCGCACAAA
>NC_090054.1:18471740-18473908 GCF_038355195.1 Osmerus mordax | reverse complement strand
GAAGGGGAGAGCCACGAGAGAGCTGGGCCAGGAGAAACGGCCCCTGATTCTAGCTCTCTTTCTTTCTCTCCCTTTCTTTGTTTCTTTCTCTCTGCTGAAGCGTTAAACGGTACGGTGACAGGAGTATTGCAAAGCACCACTGTGGGGGAGAGAAGAGAGCCCATGCACACTTCATCCATTATATCACATCCAATTAGCCCCCATCATTTGCCGGGCCAGACAGTCCTCATCCATCCCTGTTTAGCCTTCAGCCTCGAGTCCAGAGGACAGATATAGATATAGCAGCCAAGGGGCCACAAGTAGGCCAGGAGTGTGTGTGTGTGTGTGTGTGTTTACTCCTGTCCTGTAAAGGATGCTCGGCCCTCCTCCACCCCCATTCCTTCACACGCTGATAAAAGCCCGCCATCTGCAATCACTCTTCCTGCAGACAGCCCCTTAGCACACAGACAGTCCTAAATCTGCCCCAGACAGATGATCACACCTAGTACGGTACGGTCCTAGCGTTTGTGTGGTGCGTGTGTGTGTTTGTGTGAGAAAGAGAGAGAAACTAGAGGGAGATCTATGGCTGTGCAGGAGGATCTACAGCAGGTTCTTTCGTGCAGGTCAGTGAAGCGATGCCGAAGTACCGCCCTAAAGACCACGAACACACACACATACACAGCAGGTATGGAAGTTAGTGACAGTCATACACCCAACTCACCATGCTGACGCCAAAACACAGGACGAACACACACACACACCCACCCACCAAGCGCACGCATCAACTCTCCAGTGCACAGACACAGACACACACAGATGCCTCTCCAGAGGAAGGGGAGACAGATGGGATGCTAATGCTAATGGGACACATGGCTAAATGGGCTAACTGGACAGGATAAACACTGTTCCCCTGGTAACCAGAGGCACCCTCACCAGCCCTGCACTCTCCTCTTCTTTTCTCCCCCCTCCACCCTTCCATCTTCTCCCTTCTCTTTCACTCCCCTCTTCTCCTTCTCTGAACCCCTCCTCTCCTTCCCCCCTCCCCCCTCCCACGACTTCTCTTCTCTCTTCTCCTTCCCTCAACCCCTCCTCTCCTTTTGTCCCAGGCTCCTCTCCTGTCTCCTCCCCTCAGCATAGAGGTGATGTGTAATCACACATGACCTTCCTGGAACTGTGGCTCTTGTCCTGCCAGCTGGTTGGCTGGCTGGTTGGGTCCGTCGGCCAATTAGACCTCACAGCTGACAGGGAGGGCTGCCTGCCACTTCCTGGTGCCCTGGTCAAATTAGATTTCGTTTAGAAAATTACCCCGTGTCACGTCAGGTCAGCTGACACCCAAATGAGGGGTCAGGGGGCATCCGTTGCCCTGGGAGACTAGTACTAAATCACCACTGAGTGATTTAACAAAACACCTAGTTTAATGTCTCATTCCATTAAATTTTTCTCGTTCTATCCCCATCTGCGTCCTTTCACAGTTGAGGTTATTGTGTGGAATAATAGTTTGTTGATTCATGATCATTCTTCAGTGAGGTAATTTGACAATAATTCTGGTAGCTGAATCCCATAATACTGCGTTTAGCAGAGGTATGCGTCTTTCTGACCCCCCAAAAGACAGACAGACCGGTAGACAGACAGACAGACAGAAGGACGGCGAGGTTGGGGATAAAATATGACTCAGCAGGTTTCCCACCGGCTCCCTTTACGACTTCATCTCAATACCTCTTTAACAAGGAGCCCACCTAATCAATACGCATTCAATAGCTATCTGAGAGCCTGCGTGCGTGTGTGTGTGTGTGTGTCCACGCAAAGTGTATGTCCACATTTCCACGTGCCCGTGTGTGAGTGTGTGTGTGTGTGTGTGGCGTTAAACAGTCCATTGCGGCAGAGTGGAGAAGCCCCTGCTGAAGCAGACTGGTCCTCGTCTGGCCTGTGAGCCAGGCATCACACAGCGCTGGCGGAAGAGCCCGCTTCGCTCAGGACAAGCACTTCCACGACCCCCCGGGGGGCGGCACACTGGGGTCGATAACGTTGGAATAAACAAATATTCTGAAGAGGGGCCCTGAGTGGTTGCTGCACCCAATTAAACTCTGATGTGATTGAAAGGAGGCAAGTGGCCTGAGGTAAACACGCCTATGCTGCACTATTCTAGATGACTCTGGAGAGACGAACACGGAGATGAGACGGATCCACGT
>NC_090054.1:18449240-18466740 GCF_038355195.1 Osmerus mordax | reverse complement strand
GGTCCGTCTGCTAGCCAGGCAGCTGTGTCGCCCACACCTTCTCCTAGCTGACTTGGCGCAGATTCAAATTCTGGATTAACCTCTGCTTTCCTAATCTCTGCTATGCTACTCTTGTTTGATTTTCCCTCTCCTCTCTCCTAACCCTCCCCCCCCCCCCCCTTATAAAGTCCCATGATGCCGTGGGAGGGAGATGTTTGACCACCATTCACATCCGTAGTGCGGACCGCTTTTTAGTCAGTCCAACAGCCAACCACGGACCAGCACAGCCGTATCCGGGGGATACTGCATAACAACACAAGGCCCAGCGCTGACGCTCACCTTTGACCCGTGGAGTCCAGCCAACGTGGGAAGAAAAGTCAACAGCACAAAACACTTATTCACAGGAACTAGCTATAGCAGAAACAAGCTGGACACCTGGGACTATATATATATATATATATATATATGAATAGCCTTCTTACTCAGAGACAGAAAAATACAAGTTTTCCAAAGTATGAATTAGTCAGCAAAACACAAGGTGGATGTACTATATACTGTACCCATGCATATGATTTAGATATTAACATGAAACTATACATGAGTCAAACTGGAGCTGTTAAGCTAGCGACCACATGCTCCTTCCAGCCCGTTCTGGTCTGTCATGTCACTCCATCACCACCTCCATCACCACCTCCATCACCACCTCCTCACAGCCTGTCAGTCACTGTGTCTAAACACCTCCTTTACTAAACATGCTGTCAGGGTCAGGAATGTTTCCTTCAAAACAGACTAACGTGTCCAGTACGCTAGCACACAGATGAGGTCACTGCCGTTTTGCAGCACTGACACGATTGGGGAGGGGTCATCTCATTAGCACGGCCCACCTCGTTAAACAGCCCTCACTAACGAGGACACGCTCTACCTGAGTTAATGATTATGGGTTAACATGAACGCCAGTGGTTGTGTTCGCTCTCAGGGTCAATGACATTGTGGTCAATGAAAGGGTCCAGACCAATGGAGAGTTGGGTGTTCCTCCACCTCAAGGACAACCACAAGAGTCAAGGTGTAATATGAAAACGTGAGTTATCATTTGTTGTGCACTTTCTTGACTGTCCCTAAATCACTAGCCAAAAAACAGTGGCCACAACAGCTGCTATCTAATCGGTCAGTAATCAGCAACTGGTCTGTGAATAATCTCACAAGGCACTTGTATTTTTATGAACAGCAATGCTGATCATGATAACATTTTCTATCAGACAGATTTTTTTTCTCAGACACACCGGGCATGAGAAGCATCATTATGGCAGTATTGTTAATGACAAGGATGGTTTCATTAGGGCTCTGAGATAGATTAATAGTGTCTGATGGAGCTGGTCGTTCTCACCCAGTCACCGAGACAAACAAATGTTGATGAGGGCCAAACTCTGCCAGATTCCTCAAAACACTAGACTCCATGATTTTAAATGCCGGGAGATCCATGCCCATGCTGTTTACTGGGCAGTGCTGTGCAGATCATTTACATTTAGTCATTTAGCAGACGCTCTTATCCAGAGCGACTTACAGTAAGTACAGGGACATTCCCCCCAAAGCAAGTAGGGTGAAGTGCCTTGCCCAAGGACACAACGTCAATTGACATGGCCGGGAATCGAACTGGCAACCTTCAGATTACTAGCCCGACTCCCTCACCACTCAGCCATCAGACTCCCCTGATCAGTAGCTGTTCCTGACCAACAGCACCCCAGATGCCCTCACCTTGAAGGCAGCAGAACAGGAAGTGAGAAGAGGTTTCCTTGTGATTACATCCTCCATTTTTGTCATGTCAAACTGGAACGCTAACTTTGTCTGAGACAAAATCTCAAATCTCACGTGCATCTGTACAGCCCGTCGGCTAGGGATTGAAAGCAAAATGTGAGAACGGATATACATTTAGGAAAATACATATGCGAAGATAACTTGTGTTACCTAACACTCGAAAATCCATAACATCCTCAGGCTGCATATAAATGCGTGCATTACCATCATGTGATTTGTCGGTGTGTCTACCGTAGCCTGCAGACAGTCAGCACCCGGCTGTGCCGCCAACTTCTGACAACGTTCTGGAACTTTTCTCCTTAGCGAGGGTTTGACGTCCCAGTCTCTCATTAATCATGATGCCAGTCACCTTTCCTGCCCAGGCAAACGATCTGACAAGGCTTCGAAGTGCTCAACCGCCCCCCCCCCCCTCTACTCGAGCACCACACACACCCCCCTCATGTCAGTGCTTCCTTGAGGAAACGTCCTCTTCCATGAAGTTGGCCTGGATCATTAGTTGATAATACAGAGAACACTGTTGTAACCACTGCCATTAGGTCTGACATAATTAAAACGAGAGCAAAACAAGTGTTTTGCTCTCTTTTGAACTAATGTACCACTAAGCCTAAGAATCCCTAACCTCCTTCCAATCTTCATACTGCCTCTCCTCCTCCTCCACCACCCTCCCCTCCCCTCCTCTGGGAGGTTTGTGTCTTGTTCCTACAGCTGGAATATGCCCACTGTTAGAGCCTCCACTACACTCTCTCTCACGCACACACACACAGGATCTCTAGAGGTTTACAGCCAGGAGACGAGGGAGAAAGGGGTCAGCAGCGAAAGTATTTCAACATGCACCAGCAGCCGTGCCGGCCTGGTCTCTGTTCTCACAGCTCACTTAGCCCAAGTTAGCCCCTGATGAGGGGTCAGGAAGGGGGAGCAAGGAGGCCACAGTCTACTCTTTCCAGTCAGCCCGGTCTGGCACTGTCCTCAAAGGAGGGGTCAGCTTGACGGCGTGTGTGAGTTTACATTTTACATTTAGTCATTTAGCAGACGCTCTTATCCAGAGCGACTTACAGTAAATACAGAGACATTCCCCCCGAGGCAAGTAGGGTGAAGTGCCTTGCCCAAGGACACAACGTAATTTGGCACAGCCAGAATCGAACCGGTAACCTTCAGATTACTAGCCTGACTCCCTAACCGCTCAGCCACCTGACTCCCCTGAGTTTAAGAGAGGTTTAAGAGAGGAAGAAAGACATTTTGAAAGAAAGAAAGGAAGTAAAAAGAAAGAGCTAGAAGGAAACAGATGACAGAGGGATGCAGTGGAAATTGATGATGGAAAACGCTTAGAAAGACAGATGAAGCAACAAAGATGACAAATCGATGATGGAGCTTGGAGAAAAGGTCCTAGACAGTTGTGAGAGACTGTTCCCCGATTCTGACTAAACACTATAGAACTATGTGCTTCTGTCCCGTGGCCTATTGCTGTTCTTTCTATATGCACTGTTTGTATGTCGCTTTGGATGGAAGGGTCTGCTAAATGAATGACATGTCAAATGTAAAGGAGGGTGAGGGCTGGGCTGAGCTGTTAGTTTCAGTCATTAAGAGGACAAACACACACAGACCCAGACTGGTCAGGAGGAGGACACAGATACTGGACCTGCTGGGGGAGCTCTCTTTCTGTCTCTGTCTTTCATTTTCTTGTCAAAATAATAGCTTTGGGAGAGAGAAGGATCTTTATTGTCTGCACTGGGCCAAAGACTTGACAAAGTGAGAAAATTAATGAGAGATAGGATTGGTTTGTTTTTGCCTGGTAGGTGAACTCTCCCTCTCTCTCGCACGCACGCACGCACACACAAACGCACACCACAATCATACTGTAGAGGTACAGGGGGCATTACGTGGAGTATCACTGTGGAGTACATGTTCAGGAAAACAATTTGATGAATGTGCTCCCTAAGATAGAAAAACACATATTTAATCAACTGTTATGTAACACTGCTATCAAAGGCTGTACTTTATCAGTCGTTCTGAACGCTGCATGCGAGTTAAGGAATTAAGATGAGGAAACTCCTCCACAGAGACCCTGAAGAGAAAGAGAGAGACAGAGAGGTGGGGGGGAGAGAGAGAGGGGGAGAAAGAGAGGTTTAAAGAAAGAGAGAGAGAGGGAGAGAGTCCTATTTCACCATCCCATTTACGGCCCACACAGGCCCCGACCATGACAGATTAAACCGTTCCAATATGTTACATTAAGAACCATTAATTTGCAGAACCACATTCCCTTTCAGACCATCTAAGCCCTTTAAATCACGGACAATTACACTCTCGCCTCACACATCGGCTTACATTACGGGCCCAATCAGTCAGGGGGCAAGGGAGCTGGGACTGTGTGCTCCTCAATCCACCAGAGAGACCGGCTGAGAGGGCCAGGATACACAGACAATTTACTGCAGCTTTCCCATCGAGTGTCCTGATTAATACACTTAGCTTACTTCAAACAACCCAAACCTAAGTATGCAAATGCACACAATAACACACCCACATAGTCTGTCTCTCTCTCTCTCTCTCTTTGTCTCTCTCTCTCTGCCTCTCTCTCTCTGTCTCTCTCTATCTCTCTCTGTCTCTCTCTCTGTCTCTCTCTCTGTCTCTGTGTCTGTCTCTCTCTGTCTCTCTCTCTGTGTCTCTCTCTCTCTGTATCTCTGTCTCTCTCTGTCTCTCTCTATCTCTCTCTGTCTCTCTCTGTCTCTCTCTGTCTCTCTCTCTGTCTCTCTCTCTCTGTCTCTCTCTCTGTCTCTGTGTCTGTCTCTCTCTGTCTCTCTCTCTGTGTGTCTCTCTCTCTGTATCTCTGTCTCTCTCTGTCTCTCTCTCTCTCTCTGTCTCTCTCTCTCTGTCTCTCTCTCTGTCTCTGTGTCTGTCTCTGTGTCTCTCTCTCTCTGCCTCTCTCTCTCTGCCTCTCTCTCTCTGCCTCTCTCTCTCTGCCTCTCTCTCTCTGCCTCTGTGTCTGTCTCTCTCTCTCATATACTTGTAGTGGTGTGGTACCAGAGGAGCTCCAGTCACTGGGGAGACCAGGCCGTGGCCACCTGGGCTGCTCCTCCAGGGGCTGGGAGGCCGGGAGGGCTCGGTCTCTCTGGGGGATGTCACACTTCCTCCAGGCTTCCTCCAGCCTGCTCTGTTTGCTGATGATTGATTAAGTGACTGAGAGGCTGATAACTGCATTCATTACCCTGCAGATTTACTGTGAGCTGAATAGGATCGATAGTAAACCCTCTGGTCTACATGTAACTGAGTCTGCAGGAACACGTACGCTCAGCCTTCGTACGCTCCTCTGCTCATCTTGTGAATTTGTGAGTGCGCGCACTCACACGGCAACACACACACAAGTGTTCACTTGCACCAGCATTGTGTTGTTAGTCATGCATTTTTTGTAAAAGAGAACACAGGCTTAACAACATGAAAGAAACTGTGGTAAAGACTAGATCAGTAGGAACACAGAGTAGTGGAGGGAAAGTGGAGGAGGATAGTGTTAGCAGCGAGAGCTAAGCTTTTACACATCCCGACTTGAAAATGCATCCGTTTTTCTTTGCTTTTAACTCAGTATGCCTCGGTTGCCTTTCTCTGTCCTGTTGTCAGTTAAACCGGTCTTTGTGTTTCTAATGTGTTGTTTAGTGGCTTCTGCTGTTTAGATTGTATAGCACTTTGGTCGATGGTTCAATGTGCTTCATGAAAAAGGCCCTTTATCAAAATGACTGTTGAAAAGAGACCGCGATGAGGTCACTTTCACACGTCTGACCCTTTATGTTCATGTCTGAGGGTCTGACCTGGGCCCTACTTTACTGTTTGTTAACACTGTCAAGTACCAGAGTGCTCTTGATTTATTTCAGAGAGAGGAGAGAGCCAGGGATAGTACAGAAAGGAGGGGAGAGCCAGGGATAGTACAGAAAGGAGGGGAGAGCCAGGGATAGTACAGAAAGGAGGGGAGAGCCAGGGATAGTACAGAAAGGAGGGGAGAGCCAGGGATAGTACAGAAAGGAGAGAGGCAGGGATAGTACAGAGAGGAGGGGAGAGCCAGGGATAGTACAGAGAGGAGGGGAGAGCCAGGGATAGTACAGAGAGGAGAGAGGCAGGGATAGTACAGAGAGGAGGGGAGAGCCAGGGATAGTACAGAAAGGAGGGGAGAGCCAGGGATAGTACAGAAAGGAGGGGAGAGCCAGGGATAGTACAGAAAGGAGGGGAGAGCCAGGGATAGTACAGAAAGGAGGGGAGAGCCAGGGATAGTACAGAAAGGAGAGAGGCAGGGATAGTACAGAGAGGAGGGGAGAGCCAGGGATAGTACAGAGAGGAGGGGAGAGCCAGGGATAGTACAGAGAGGAGAGAGGCAGGGATAGTACAGAGAGGAGGGGAGAGCCAGGGATAGTACAGAAAGGAGGGGAGAGCCAGGGATAGTACAGAAAGGAGGGGAGAGCCAGGGATAGTACAGAAAGGAGGGGAGAGCCCGGGATAGTACAGAGAGGAGAGAGGAGGAGAGACCCAGGGATAGTACAGAGAGGAGAGAGGAGGAGAGAGGCAGGGATAGTACAGAGAGGAGAGAGGAGGAGAGAGCCAGGGATAGTACAGAGAGGAGGGGAGAGCCAGGGATAGTACAGAGAGGAGGGGAGAGCCAGGGATAGTACAGAGAGGAGGAGAGAGCCAGGGATAGTACAGAGAGGAGGGGAGAGCCAGGGATAGTACAGAGAGGCAGGGATGGTACAGAGAGGAGGGGAGACCCAGGGATAGTACAGAGAGGAGAGAGGAGGAGAGAGCCAGGGATAGTACAGAGAGGAGAGAGGAGGAGAGAGCCAGGGATAGTACAGAGAGGCGAGGCAGAGGACGGCACTTTGATCACGGACCCCCTCTCATTAGCCAAGCTAATTGTCTTTTCCTGGCAGGATACACTGGGGGCCCGAGGAGGGAGAGAGAGAGAGAACGGAGGGAGGGAGGGACAGGCCCATGGTTTTTAGGGGGGATCCGTAGCCACGGCACTTGTTTTCGAGGCAGCTGTCACTGTGATGATGGAGAAGAAGGGCAGGGCAAGTTTGGCACTCAGAGAGTCAGGGAGAGGGGAGGAGGGGAGAGAGCGAGAAGGAGAAATGAAGAGACAGATCGAAAGAAAGAGATGAAGGATGAGAGTGGGAGACGGAATAGAGAAAGACGAATGAGAGAGATGGAGAAAACAGAGAGACGGGGATGGTAGGAAGAGACAAGCTGGCAGGCAGAGCCTGCGCCCAGCGGGGAGATGAGGCATCGGTGGCAGAGCCTTACCCGTGACATTGTGGCGTGTGCAGGAACGACCTCGGCACTACGCGCGTCACACATCTGAGCGACTTGGCAAATGACTGGCCTTGTTCCCTGTCTTCTGTAGAGGCTGGGGACAGTAATAAGGCACAGCATCCTATCACACACGCACAGAGCGAGACAGGTCTTGCCCCAGGCTGTAGCAGCACAATATTGACTTATTTAACTGACTAATCTTTCCTTTCCTAATATAGGCCTGCTGGCATCACTCCTGGGGCCTTGTGTGTGTATCTGTGTGAGTGTCTGTGAGTGTGCATCTATGAGAGAGGGAGAGAGTGTGCGTGTGTACTTTGCGTGTGCGCAAGCATATTTTATAAAGATTCCATGTTGCTCTACTGGTGTGTGTTTCAGCAGCAGTAACTCTATGGAGAGATGGAGATGTTTGAGTGTGTGTGTTTGTGTGTGTGGGGGGGAGGTGTTAAGTGTTGTGTTGTTTGAGCAGGATACCATTGTGTCCTGCACCAGACAGTCCAGTTCCCAAGCTTTGCACGTCACGAGAGTCAACCAATCACACGCAGCCTTGTCTGGCTGCTATCTACCTGATCATTTAACCACTACTCTGTGGTATCTGACGGACCGTAGCTGTGAAATTACATTCAGCCTTGTAAGACACGTGTACACACCAATACAAAGACACACATGGACACACTCACACACACAGCTGAATAACAGGAGCATTCAGGAAAATAAACACCAATTATCTTATTTTTCTGAGCTCAATGGAGAACAAAATGACATTCATTTGTACTTTTAATTTAGTACATAGAGATATGTTGGCTTGATGATTTGGTAAAAAACGTGTATAAATATGATTTTATAGAATAAGACGGAACACAACTATGGGATTGCTTCTTCCTGTTCTCACCCTTCAAACACCCTAAGTAGTCTTCTCCAGTACCAGTCAAAGCCAGCTGTGGGGTGATTGTTACACTTCCAGGAAGTCAAGACTCCAGCCTGGGCTCAGGCTGGGAAGATGAGTGCCTGGTGCTATTCTGCACTGTGATTGGACGCTCCGGGGGTTCCGGAACACACCCTATCTGAGGAGGCATCATTTGGATGCTCTCTCCCGTGTTAATCAGTGTCTTTTCATCTGTCTCCCCTGGTCACCAGGAGTGGCCATGCTGGGTCACTGACACATTCACATAACCAACACACACACAAACACATTCAGACAAACACACACACACACACACCGCTTTGCAGCAGCATACTTCTTTGGGGGGGATGGGGCAATAAGAATGAGTGCAAGTGTGTGCAGGTGGATGGTGTATTTGTTTGGGCGTGTGTGTGTGTGTGCTGTATGTCTGTGTGTGTGTGTGTTTGGTTCTGTGAGTGGCCGTATCTGTGATATCCTCTCTGTATGTAGTTACAATGCCTGCAGCCTCACCCACATCAAGGCATCCAAAAAACTTGTACTAAGCGAACATGCGAACATACACACACACACACACACGCGTAGCTCAGCCTTCCACATTTCAGCCACACAGAGTCAGAACACAGAAACATGAAGGCAGACTTCAGACCCGCCACTCTCGGTCCATCTGATCATCTGAGGGCAATTGGGCCTCAACACGCACACACACACACACACACACACAGACTTTCAACGTAACACCCATTCAGCCTCAACAAAGGCCTGTGCATCAGTGACATCAGTTGGGTGAGTGTGTGAGCCGCTTTGCATTTTACACGAGCCCGCCACCGAGAGAGAGACAGGAAAAAAAATATAGAGAGAGAGAAAAAGAAAAAGAGAGATGGGACAGATAGCACACTATTATGACAAGGTATCAAAGACCACCGGGGTCTGATCAAATCTCCCCTCCACGGCTCGACCAGCAGTGCGATGCCCGCACATATCACACACACCCGTGGGCCATGGCGACAGATTACACAGCAGCTCGGTCTGTGTGGCGTGAGAGAGCGAGGTACTGTAGAGCTACGAGGGCCAGGCTCCAGAGCAGACACCCAGACCTTAATAAGTGGCTGCCTTCAGCCCTGACCACCTGCTTGGCCCACAAGGCACAGGCTGAGGCACAAGCTGTTTCGGTCTGGCGTCCAGAGCCTGTACAGACACACAGACGACCAGGACAGGGACTGGATGAAACGATCCCTCTCTAGACCAGAACAAGCCTCTCAGAGTTAGGAGAGCATTCATAGGACAAAGGAGACACCAGGCCATGCTCTGGTCAAGCTTGAAGTACAGAAGATGCCAGCTGTCATCACACGTCATCATTGTGCTGTGCCGGCACTAGCAGAAGGCAAAGTTGCACCACCACAGATGTCTTGAGAGGAGGAACTTGCATTGCACTACTTCAAACATGTGTTCTTTGTGATTCTCAAGTCTATTCTGCTTGCCAAACAAGTAGATATCATTTCAGCTGGCTATTTCCATCCCCATACATTTAACTTTTCAGCTAGATAATCAGAATGCAATTCAGCTGGAGTCAGGGAATTGGCAGTATGGGTGTAAAGCTGGCTAAATTAGATGTTTGCAAATAAAAACAAGAGATATGTTCATTACATTTCCAATAGCGGTGACACGGAGGGGAAGCATAGTGAGCACAGAGCCGATGACCACCAAAGAGAGGTAGATTGGTAAAGCTCAAATGAAGAAAATTTGAATCTTGCATCTGTAATGTGAACATCAAATGGAAGCACACTCAAGCATGCATGTACGCACACACAAACACACACACTTGATAGGTGACACTTCCTACAGAAATCCATAGAGATACATCAAGAACTAATACTAGCCATTTAGCACGGCAAAAGTCTTGGAGAACTCACTGATGTGACCCAACGTTGACACACACACAAACACATCAGGACACAGCTCCCCTCAAGGTTCATTCAGACAGGCAGACCAGAAGTCAACCGTCACTATCAGTCACCATGACAACCGGAATCAGATCTCTGCCTCGGCGCGTGGCGAAGAGGATATTACCACGGACGCCTCGCCTGTGGCACCCTCAAGGAAAACTCTGTAAATGAAACAGACACCCAAAGCACGGCGATGTGAGACAGCTGGAGCCGCTGGAGGGGCTCGGGGGGGGGGGGGGGGGGGAGGAGGCGTCCTTGCCACGTCCCTCAAAGCGCCCGCTCGCTCGCCGCCCGGGTCCGCAGGCCGCCTTTGAAGACGGGCGTGCTTGTGCGGCGACGTTTCAGATCCCAGAGAAGCAGGGGACCTTCAGGCTAATCAGGTCGTCGAGACGATGAAAGCGGTCACCTGCGCGCTGCTGATAGCGTGGCATCGTTAAAGCTCGCCGGGCGACGGGGCCCCGTAAACAAGCCCCCGTCTCTTTCCTGTTCACTCACACAACCTCTAAACACACTCACCAACTGGCACGTGTTTCAACTATGTGCTACGTGTGATTGTAATTGTGCGATTGTGCGATGTTTAATCTCTACACTAAGCGGTTACTGGTGTTTGTGTATATCCCATTGCAAATCCGAGATATTAATCTGACATTTGGGGTAAATACAAACATGATCCCGATCAGATGAGACGGCATATGGACGATGACCAAACACCACAAGATGAGGGGCTCTAAACTGTGGTGTGCTTTGAAAAGATGAATCGTGGCTTTCACTAAATCTTTCAGGTTAAATATCCTAATGGAAAGATAAGTCCACTTGGGATCAGAGTTATCAGTATCAGAGTTAATCAATAAAGTGCCTGTGTCAGTCATAGGAATGGTAGAAGAGTTTCATGGACTATGACAAGAAAAGATCAGGCTGGCTATCAGGATGGTTATCAGCCTACAGACTGTGAGCTGTGGCTGTTCTGAGCTGCTAGCCTGGCAGGGCGTGAGGTGGAGAAGTGACCCAGTCCACCAGCGTGTTCACACCGCGCCCGGCCACAGGAACCTTGGCCTTCTCACATTAAAAAACCCTAATCTGCCACTTTCATTAGCGCCTGCCAGAAAAGGATCCGAGGGTGATTTGGAGCTCACTGGTCCAGACAACCTAATCTGCTTGACGGGATTTTGGAATCTTCATTGAATGGGTCGGCACGGTAATCTAGGCCAAGTGAATCCACAGTCTCCTCTCCTTTCAGCTAGCACTGTCACAATAACTTGATTAACGTATTCACTTTTAATAGAACTCTATTGGAAAGCATTCGAAATATCATGGAATTGTAGTCCGGAACTGCTTTCTAGTAACCCTACCACCAAACACTTGGAAGATGATACAAGATAAGTAATACGATTATGTGAGCAGAAATAATAAATTGCAGGTCCAAATCACTGGTTAAAAGATTTGCATATTGTTCACAGAACAACAGCGACAAATAAAATAAACAAAAAGATCCCAAAGTAAAAAAAAATATCAAACCATGTAGTTTATAAACAGTTTTGTTCCTGTGGCTGCATTGGCCAACTGCAGTGAAATGACACAATATGTTAATTACTTTTATGCTAAGAAATGCAGGCATCTAATTTAAGATAATGAATGTAGCAGGGAACTGCTGTAATTACCATGCCGACGCCAAAGGTCAGAGGAACACCGCCTTTACAAGTATCACCTAATGTGATGATGACACAATACATAAAACTGCCTCTAATTTATTATATAAATGAAAATGAATGTTGCTCTTTTGGGGAGAACACCGACTGAAACTAAATTAAGGGAATAAATCATCATCTAATCAGACAATCTGGCAACATCTGGCTGCAAACACATGGATTAGCAGAGAGGAAATTGTTGGCCAGCGGGACGTACCAGATTATAATCTCAGAGGAGAGTGCTGCTTAGAGACATATGAACAAATGATGTTGTCTTAGATCTTTAGAAGATTACAGCATATTCTACTGTAGATGTAAACATCTGATTTATAGTAATCTAATTTCGGATTAAGCACTACATATAGCACAATCGAATCCTTCTTCTAATGCATTTCACCCAGGCCTCTGTCTATTCATTAGTTTTTCTTTTTATTGCAAGGCAAGAAGCTAAATTAACAACGTTAGTTGTCAAAATAAGGCTTTCCCCCAAGTCTTCAGAGGGGCAACCCTATTAAGGGAATCAAATATGTCTGTACAAGCTGTCTTGGTGCATGATCATTAGAATTTCAAAGTAGCTTTGATTGTTTGATCTCATATCCAAAAAAATATTGTTGGAAAGAATTCCATTAGCATGAGCCTAGTTCTAAATATACCAGTTTTCCAGGCTCCTGGTTGTGATCCATAATTAACCAGGAAGAAATCCCATTTTCACCTGGGCTGGAGACTCCCCCGGGACTGCACCCTCAGGGTAGCAGCTAGATTCTCTCCACAGTGGAGGAGGTTAGAAAGTGACACAAACATCAGCGCACTCAAAACAGTTTTCAAATAGACTGTTTAAATTCTATTTTGTAATGAGTAATTATTTTTATGGTGGCATTCCAGGGTGTGACTCTCTCAGTCAGCCCTGCTCATTCAGATTGGTCTCTCCACAGATGGGGTCACTGTGTAGCATAATAAGACAACACACACACACACACTCAGGCTGAGATAACTGGGTTACAACACAAGAAGTGAGTGTAGCTGATCTCACCCCCTCTATTGGTTATTGTAGAGCACCGAGTTATCCCAGTCCTAAGGCTAGAGCTATCATTCTAGTCTCCGACTAACCTTAGACAGTCCCTGCAGGATGAAACATCTAATCTCCTAGCGGCCTGTGTTATTTATAATATTAATTTTGTACTGTGTCACTTCTATAACCGTTTACAACAGTGACAAACCCTCCAGATCTCTTGTTTATGGCCCTCAGGAAACATTAGGAACAGAACCAATAGTGGAGAGGCAGTGTTGGAGACCCACTGGACCAGAGTAAGACTAATGGCTGATATAAATTAGCCACATTTGGACCTATTGACCAAGTCCCCCCAGGCACCTACCGTCAGCAATTTATCTCTGTAATAATCATGCCCGCTCTAGATACATCAAAACATGAAGATAATAAAAATAAAGCATTCGGCTCCATTGATTTGCATTGTTAATTTCCCGCTCGGTGGTGCAGGGTAAGTGCTGTTGCAGCCCAGATAGAGAGACAGACGGTGGACAGACAGACAGACAGACAGAAGATCAGACAGACAGGTAGGCAGACAGACAGACTTCCAGTCCGTCTGCCTACCTGTCTGTCTGTCTGTCTCTAAGCATATCCCATAGATCATCAGCATTTCAGCATCTGTGACATGTTTAAGTCCAGCAGAAAGACTACTGGGATATATATTCAACATTTACATTTAGTCATTTAGCAGACGCTCTTATCCAGAGCGACTTACAGTAAGTACAGGGACATTCCCCCGAGACAAGTAGGGTGAAGTGCCTTGCCCAAGGACACAACGTCATTTGCACGGCTGGGAATCGAACTGGCAACCTTCTGATTACTAGCCCGACTCCCTCACCACTCAGCCATCTGACTCCCAACATACCATGGCCAACATGTCTGAGAGAAATGATGAAGTCCACATAGGAGGAAAAGGAGAGAGATAAAGAGAGGGCGCAGGAGAGAGATAAAGAGAGGGCGCAGGAGAGACACGTGTGTGTGTTGGGGGAGGGGGGGGGGGGGGTCAATGCAGCATTGCAGGTGTTCTGTGATATGGTGCTCAGCCTCATCAATAAGGTATAGCTGCCTGCTGGCCTGTACACTATCACTGGGGAGTCAGCCTAAACACACAGCCAGCCAATCAGCCAGCCAACCAATCAGCCAGTCAACCAGTCAGCCAGCCAGCCAACCAACCAGTCAGCCAGCCTAAACAAACATTCCGCCAGCCTAAACAACCATTCAACAAGCCTAAACAAAAAAGCCAGGATCTTGATGGAGGACTCCTTTCAGGCAGCGCTGATTCCCTGTGATCACTGAACCGTCTTCAGTTAACCACACTGCCGGATCCTGGAAATGTAGACACTGTTCCCTAACTGCATGGAACAGCCTCCGGAACATGCCCTATAAAGACAGGAGCTGTGGCTTTCAGGGCAGTGGGAATCACAGCACTTCCTGGCTTTGCCGTGAATGTCACTGGCTCACCCAGAAACACACAGCCAGTGATGGTATCCAGTTAAACCATGCTGACTCTATTGGTTTTTAAAAGCGTAATGATGACCCAATCTGGATCAACATTTGTATTCGCTGGGTTACGGCTCGGTCGAGCAAGCCCGCGAAGAACGATGGCTCCAAAACTGAAGAAGAGGAAGGGGAAACATGAAAGAATGCAACATCTGTTGAGGCGTTAAGTGATAGATCAGTCCATTCCACTCCGTTTAGAATCACTCCGTCAGAGTTAATTGGTTCATGAGGAGGCCTAATTAAGGGGAATGGCCTTGTTTATTGCTACGCTCTGCTCGTTAGGGGGGAGACAGAGCCGGTGACATTAACACACCCTTCAGAACAGCAGAGACGTGGTTACATGAGGGGGAGCGGGTGTGTTTGTTTGTTTATTGTGTGCTTGTGCTTGTGTGTGTGTGTGTGTGTGTGTGTTTGTGTGTGAGAGAGAGTGAGTGAGTGAGTTGGGGAATAGGTGTCACGTTGGAGGGAGGGGTAAAGCAATTATTGACACCTTCTGTGTATTTACATGTATACAGGGCACTGTAGGTACAGGATATTCAGTCATAGATATTCTGTTTTTAAACAACCCCACACACACAGACAAACAGTTGTTAGCCTAACCTTTGACCTACCTCTCTCCTGCGCGAGGCCCAGCAGGTCTGTTTGATCTTCCACACCACCGCTGCCACCAGCAGCAGGGACAGGAAACAGCTGGAGACGAGACAGGAAGACACGTCATATCATATTCAAATCAGCCCAATCAAAGAATCATTCAGACAGTCATTGCACCACAGGCCTGTGGCTACCTCAGGGATGGCTGAGGGCCGTGGAGAGGGTCAGAAGGCCAGAGTCTGAGACCCAGCCTCACAGCCTCTCCTCCAGCTCTCACCATCCCCCGCCGGGCCCCTCTCTCATCTGGACGGCGGGTGCACACAAAGCCCCGCTTTCAGCAGGGGCTTCTCCCGGCCCGCATGAGCCCAGAAACCGCACAGACAGGAAGTCAATTAGCGACACTTCTTAAGGCTTGGGGTTGGAAACAATAGGCATCTTTATGAGGACTTGTGGAGCAGATCTGTGGTGTAGCGAGGGGAGAGGGCAGGGTGTGGGAGGGTTGGGGGGGACGTAATGAGCGTGACATTTGCAAGCCAAGCCGGTTGAAGGGCGGTGGTCATGGCTGTGGTCTCGGTCTTCAGAAACACGCGTTAGGGTAAACCGCTCACATATAAACAGTCACATGGAGGAATTCCCCCTCAGGACTGATGAACTGCAGATAGAACTGATAAGGCCTTGTTTACATGAAAGGAGTGTGTGTGTGTGTGTGTGTGTGTGTGTGTGTGTGTGTGTGTGTGTGCGCGCACGGTGGTTTGTGGAGGTCAGTGTCATGTCAAATCACCTTCTGCTTGGAGTGAACTGTACGAAGTTTTGTCAAAACACTTGACAAAAAACCTTCAAATGCGGGGAATCAAAATGTACAACTGCTGAATTGAACTGACACAGATCCCTCATGGCCATTAAGACTTTAATAAATATGATCGCATGTAACACTGGCAGAACTCGACTAGCTGAAGGATTGCTTCAATTGGGCACGGACAGTCGCTTATTCAGTCCAGCACTCCTCACTGGCATTGGTCATATTTCAAACCCCATCAGTGCCAGCCCAAGACTGAACATGAGATGTATTAACAGAGCCAGCGGATCCGTGAAGGCATGATGGACTAATGAGCAGCGACAGAGCTAATTGGAGAGATTACAGAGGTACGGTTTTATATGAGGGAGAGGGAGAGGGAGAGGGAGTAAAAACAGGGTCAGAAGGAGGATAGGAGACTGGCCTGGTGTTATGGTCCATGCATTTATTTGCACTGGTTCCTAACAGACCATTAGGCACTTCAAATCCAATAGGATTCTAATCAGGGGACAAAATAACGAGTACAGGTGTGTGTGTATGCTGTCTGTCTGCCTATGCATGTGTATTTATTCAACATTTAAAAGTATTTGACAAGCTCCCAAAGGAACCAAGAGAATGACAATCACAGGACACTGTTGATAAGACAAAGCCATTCTGAGTGAATTGATTGCAGCTGATGGAAGCTTATTAGCCACTTAGCAGTGAGTATTTGTCTGTGGCCAGAGCAGAGTGGGGAAGAGGAGGAAGATGATTGCTAATCAGCAGAGAGGAAGACAGTAATTGGACCAAACTGAACTGCAATGCCACCAATTAGTATTGGGTCTGGAGAGGCTGCATAAAAGCTACTTTATTAGGACCATTTCTCTGCTCATTTAGGAGAACTCTGAAGATATGAAGAGGTAGAGAGTGGGGATGAGAAAGAGAGAGAGAGACAGAAAGAGTATGAGAGAGAAAGAAAGAGAACAAGTACAAGTCAAACTAGAAAACTACCGTTTAAATGAGCTTTTGCTGAAGCTAATCTGTGTCACGAAGAAAAGGGAATCTTTTTAAAAGCTGAAGATTGAAGGGGTCACTGCCTTTGAGGTGAGGTAATGTGTGTTGAAAACCTGTCAGACCTTCACACCCACACAGACAGGCCCAGGGAGAGATTGATGTCTGTGAATACACACATTACTTTCCCCACACACACACACACACTTCCCGTCTTGCACATTGCCCTCCTCCTGTCTCCTATAATATCCGACAGTTCTAAATGAAAGGTAAATACAAACACTACCAGCGATAACAAAGATTGTTCTGAGCGCTGGATCGATATTTCCAACAAATATCTTCTCTAAGCTTCTCACCTATAAACCACTCTGCAGTGGCACACCTGCCACAGTCATGGTATTATTCTCATTTAATACCTTCCGTATAAACCCCTATTCTTCTGCAGCTGTCAGGTTATATTTTAGGGGTCAGTGTGATTTTGAGTCAGGCACCAGAGACCCCCGTAGGGCATAGTGGAGAAACCAACTAGAGAGTGCTAGTTTTTTGGGGTTTCTCTGGAAAAGTCAGAGGCTGTAAGGAGCAGGTCAGGTGTGAGTGTGTTTTCAGGCTTCTGAGAGGGGAACTAAAACAGAAGAATGAAGCCTCTTCATGGTGTCCTGTGCCAGTGTGCCGTGAGACAGGAAGCAGTGTGCCGTGAGACAGGAAGCAGTGTGCCGTGAGACAGGAAGCAGTGTGCCGTGAGACAGGAAGTTCCTATGTGGTTGTGATAGATAGCTGGAGAGCCCAGAGACACTCATGAGAGGATTGAAGAGAGCCATGTACAGAGTCCAGGAACTGTCCCCCTCTCTCTCTCTCTCCTACTTATTTCTCTCTCTATTTCACTCTCCCTCCCTCCATCTCTCTCCTCCTCCCTCTCTCTCCCTCCCTCTGTCCCTCCTCCCTCTCTCTCTCTCTTCCTGTCTCTCCTCTCTCTCTCTC
>NC_090054.1:18400967-18449040 GCF_038355195.1 Osmerus mordax | reverse complement strand
CTTCTCAACAGTCCACTTTATTCACAGTCATCATATTTGACCCTGACACGGTCTGTCCGTTCCATTGAGTTTTCCCTTTTTTACAGTGATCCATAGTCTCTCTTTCTTCTCTCTCACCTCCCCCACCTCCTGCACCCACCTCTCCACCCTCCCCCCCTTCCCTCCTCCCCCCCTCCCTCCTCCTCCACCCTCCCTCCTCCACCCTCCGCCCTCCCCCCTCCCTCCTCCTCCACCCTCCGCCCTGCCTGCTAGTTGCGTGACAGCGTAGAACCATTGATATCCAATAGCTCCAGCTTCCTGCTAACAGCCTGACCAGACCTGGGTCTGTGTCCCGACCCATGGTGCACACAGACCCCAGCAGGGGTCCACTCAATCGGCTCCCAAATGGGTCCTAAGTACCAGGCTAAGTGCTAACTTGCCATCAGCAACAGACCCCGGAATTCAATCACCAAGAACGGCAAATGCAGGGAAGTGCTTTAATTCAACACAACTTAATTCACCCTTAAAGGCAATTGGGCAATTAACTTTATTTCTACAGGTGCAAACCTGCCATCTCCATTTAAAGTCATTATGCAGGAATTCTAAACATTATGCAGGAATTATCTCTGGCGTTGTGAGAGAAATATGTTGACTCATTAGGAAGAGTTTGAGGTTGGTTTTGGGTGTAGCTTTTCCTGAATGGGGGTTTATGCCTCGTTTCATGTGGCGGGGCTGTGTTTTGGCCTGTGGCTAACTCTGTCCTTTGCAATTCGTTTTGTCTGTCTATTTATGTCAGTCAGTCAGTCTGTTTGTTTGTGTGTGTCTGTTGGGGGAGCTTGGCTGCAGCTGGACAATAAAGTGAGCTTCCTGAGGACCAAGCCTACTTCTGTCAAATCATCAAGAGGAACCAATTTCACACATTAGCCGCGAGGGTCTGTCGATCACTGTTGTTCTAAAAGGGGGAGTGGTTGAGCGCTTCCCTAACCGCTCAGGTGGTTGAGCGGTTAGGGAAGCGGGTTAGTAATCAGAAGGTCGCCAGTTCGATTCCCGGCCGTGCAAAATGATGTTGTGTCCTAGGGCAAGGCACTTCACCCTACTTGCCTCGGGGAGAAATGTCCCTGTACTTACTGTAAGTCGCTCTGGATAAGAGCGTCTGCTAAATGACTAAATGTAAATGTAAATGTAAAAGAGGGAGAGATCTGAAACGGCCAAACTCCACACACCTATTTCCAATCATCAGAAGGTGAATTAGTTGGCTGTGGTATAACAGTTTTATCTGGACAATCAATTCAATTTAAGTTCAAATTAAATTCACGCATGTAGCGACATCCATGTGTCCATGAAAATCAAAACAATTACATAAGCAATGCTTTAGTTTCTCCCCCCCCCCCCCCCGTTAATGATTTTGACCACATGTTCACACCTGGACTAGGTTGCAGGTATACAGAAAACACACACACACACACACATGCACTGGTGGTGATGATGGCTACGACCCAGCAGCCCCTGATGTTCTAACATGTCATTTCCTGTATCTCTGTCCAGCGAGCACTTAGCCCGGCCTCTCCCCTTTCAGCCTCATGGAAGACGATCTGGCTCTGAGAGGCCCGGCCCCAGATAGACCCGGCCCTCTCAATTTCCTTTTTATCCAATAAAGGACACTTTGTCACGGCAACGGCAGGAGTAGTATGCATGCATGCATGTGTGTGTGTGTAGTGTAAGGATGCAGACTCCCAAGTTAGGCTGCACACTGCCTGTCAGAAATGAGATTAGTCCCGGGGCGTTCTATTTAATGACGACCGCTGAGAGGCTAAACAAGTGACTCTGTGTTGGGGAGAAAATCAAATTAGCGGGCGATCGAGAGGCTTGGAGATGGACGAACAACAATGGCCGCAGCGACTGAAAGGGCATTTAATCAGCTGGATTAGGGCTGTGAGGAGGAGGCGGGATGGGACAGGGGGGGGGATCGATGAGAGGACAGCACTCAGACAGATCTGGGCTGGGGGGGGGGGCAGAGGTGCTGGTAGGAGACAGACAGAGGGTTTGTGTGTAGGTGCAATAATCCTCATCCTGACCCTACATTCAAATGTCATTGAGGGGTTGGGGATGGGTCAGGCTGGTTGTGAAGATTGAGGCACATCACAACGGGAGCGTGAGAGTGGCAGAGATATCGAGTTACAAATTGATGTTGGGTAGGAAACGGATGAATAGGAGAAACAACGAACGGGAGAAATGAATATAAAGAGACCGTGAGAGAGATGGGAACAGAGGAGAGAACAGCTCAAATGTGACAGAGAGAGCCTGCTCCAGTCTCTCACTTCACCAAACAAGTTAACATCGCACTGCCGCGTGAAAACCAAGTAGCAGATTAAAAAACCCAAACTACTGTTCATCTGGGCAAAATGTGATGTCATGGTCGAAAACCCAGAGAGCGGGCAGGAAAGGTGCAAGGTCACCGTGACAGAACCAATCAAAATCTGTTCCGCAAGGACGACCAATTACAATGCTCACGCTCACCCTGCCCTCCAACCAGCCCTCGGCGTAGAGGTGATGTCATCTATCCACAGGGGGGAACACTGAGGCGGACCAGGCCGAGGTGCGTGTGCGAGCACGTTTGTGAGCCAACATGCCCATGTTTGTGCATGTGTACGAGCATGTATGTGTGCGTGTGTGTGTGCTCTCGTACGTGCGTGTGTGTGTGTGTGTAAGTGAATATGTGTGTGTTGTTGGTCTCAGACATCCATAGCGGTGTTCCCGACATCCTCCCCTCCTCGAGAGCGATGGGCGGGGGCCGTTTGGCTGCAGCTCAGAGAGTCATCCATCAGCAGCGCAGAGTGTTAACACTCTTCATCATCACTGCCGGAACACGTCCTCCTGCTTCGCGCTAACGGGGACGGGATTAATCACCTTCTACACGGGCGGGAGGGGGGGGGGGGGCACGGGTCCTCACATATGAGGACAAAAAAAGGAGAAAAAAAGACAGATGGACAAGAGGACCAACACCTACACAAACGTATTCTCTCTCTCCCTTACTCTCTCTCTTTCTCCCACATACACACACACACAAACATGCACACACACACACCAAGCCGCACTGACAGTAAACAACACAGGCACATCGTAACACATTCCACCTGACCCCTCGCGCGCACGTTCTATCCCCCAGATGTTCGCTCGGGGAAGGTGACATTGCTACGCGGGTGTCTGTCATGCTAGGCTAAGCTACTTCATATTCCCTCTGTTAAACACTGTAAAATTAGCTGGCTGTTTCCCTTCAGATCTCATTAGGCTCTGCGGAGTGGATGTGAAAGCAGTGTGTGGTGTTGCAGTCGTCCTGAGCGTGTCTGGATGAATGTGTTGTGTGTGAACATGAGAAAGGGCGAGAGAATGGGTGTGAGTGTGTGTGTGTGTGTGTGTGTGTGTTTAAGAGAGACATTTGAAATGAGTTTGTTGTGTTTCCGTCATACTGAATAAGACTCAGAGAGAGAGAGAGAGAGAGAGAGAGAGAGAGAGAGAGAGAGAGAGAGAGAGAGAGAGAGAGAGAGAGAGAGAGAGAGAGAGAGAGAGAGAGAGAGAGAGAGAGAGAGAGAGAGAGAGAGAGAGAGAGAGAGAGAGAGAGAGAGAGACAGAGATAGAGGAAGGTCTCGACCTGATTCAAAAGGACTTTGACATGTACCATAGAAAACAAAAAGGTCAAGCGACGATTGTCTACACGCGATCAGTCAGGTGTATATTAGTCTGTGTGCCATTAGAGAGACTACAGCCTAATTCTCTCCGCCACTGTGGTGCAGGAGATGATTCACCAGAGACTACGTATCACGCCCTCAGCCACTGTCACCAGTAACACTGCCACATAGAGTGTGAGTGACAGATATTTCAGTCAAGCACTTGGCTGGACAACCAAGGGGGCCGTTGGGATAGGATCCTCCTAAGGCCCGGGGGGGTGGACCAGGGTCTCAATCAAATGCACCCCATCTCCCTGCCACTGTTAATAAAATCAAAGGGCTAGCATAGGCAGCTAGCACAGTCATAGAGACTGACACATGGGGAAGACGAGCTGCTTTAAAACCATAGAGCAGACAGGACTGCAGGAGATTCATGCAAAATGTATAAATGTCTGTACTTTGGCTGGACCTGCAAAAAAAAAAAAAAAAAAAAAAACTGGGATCCCTCACAATGCACCTGTTCACACTGTGAGGGGAGAGAAAGAAGAATGGGCCATCTTTCTATCCACTGTCTGTCTAACCAGTCTAGTAGTTCAACTATTCATTCAACTATTTCTTATCGTATGTGTTTTATCTTGTATTTGTCTGTCTTTTGCTATGTTTTGTATTGTGCTATGGACTGTTTTTTGTGTGTCCGGAATAAAGAAAAAAATAAATAATAATATTCCATACTGAAGACCATTACAGTATGACATTGTATCACAGCTTTGGAGGAGTAAGACCCTGCACCAAGCTGACAACTGGCTGTGTATGTCCAAGCATGCACCGTGGCTGTGTATGTCCAAGCATGCACCGTGGCTGTGTATGTCCAAGCATGCACCGTGGCTGTGTATGTCCAAGCATGCACCGTGGCTGTGTATGTCCAAGCATGCACCGTGGCTGTGTGTGTCCAAGCATGCACCGTGGCTGTGTATGTCCAAGCATGCACCGTGGCTGTGTATGTCCAAGCATGCACCGTGGCTGTGTGTGTCCAAGCATGCACCGTGGCTGTGTGTGTCCAAGCATGCACCGTGGCTGTGTATGTCCAAGCATGCACCGTGGCTGTGTATGTCCAAGCATGCACCGTGGCTGTGTGTGTCCAAGCATGCACCGTGGCTGTGTATGTCCAAGCATGCACCGTGGCTGTGTATGTCCAACCATGCACCGTGGCTGGCTGAGCCCTACTCATTAACCAGTTCATCAGATAGAGAGACAGTCATTAGTAATAGTCTAGACCTCATCGCCACTCTCTCTGTATCGGAAGCTTCCAAGGTCAACAGGGCAGAGGAGAGCAGGGGATGGGGCAGGCACGGACTGGGCTCAGGTTACTAACAACACACTGTGTGTGTGTGTGTGTGTGTGTGAGTGTGTGTGTGTGTGTGTGTGTGTGTGTGTGTGTGTGTGTGTGAGTGTGTGTGTGTGTGTGTGTGTGTGTGTGAGTGTGTGTGTGTGTGTGTGTTCCTGATGCGTGTCTATACATGGTTGTGGGATAAGGCTCATCATCGTCATCTGGGACTCATGTTACCTTCCTCGTCTATATGGAGCCCTGATTAGGCTTCCTTAATGGGAATGTGAGTCCATACAGGCTGGATCGATGGCTAATGAGCTCCGCAACTGGCAGGATGTTTAGTAATAACCTCCCAGGAAGAGCCACATCTGCACTGACTCTATTACAGAGCGCATTGATAGCTGTGATAAGCAGGGATTTTTAGTTGAAACTAATTCCTTTAGCATCGCAAGGCAGGCCCTGCTGGGGGTGGCTTCCTCTGAGGACTGGGGACACCCTGACAAACACGAGCCGCTGGATAGAAGAGAGTGAGGTGGAGAACACAGTTGACCAAACCCACTGTGAGTCCTCCAGTTTCCACTCACACAGTTAGCACACGTTTCAGTTAGCCGAGCCGTGGGTACGGTCAGTCAGGTGCCATTCATCCCGGATCCCAGCACACCTTTCTTTGTTTTCCTCAGACGAGACGAGGCGAGACGGGACAGCGTTTATCACGTAGCGAGGAGAAGGCTGGGCTTGGCTGACAGGCCTTTCAACTAGAAGCGCCCTGCTCTCCCTCTCCCCTCTCCCCTCTCCCTCTCCCTCTACCTCCCTCTCCCCTCTCCCTCTCATTCTCACTCTCACATGTCGGTCCACACATCTGGTGTTCCTTCCTTCCCTGACATCCTCCCTCCTTTATCTTCACACACCATCTTTCTTTCACCCCCCCCCCCACTCTCCCATCTATTCCCCTCTCCTCCATCCCTCCTCCTCTTCTGCTCCGTCTTTCTACCATAGCTCCATCTCTCTTTCCTTTGTCATCCGCTTTTCTTACCCCTCTCCTTCATCTTTTCTCCCTCCACCCCCACCCGCACCCCACCATCTCTCCTCACTTCACCCAGTCGTCCATATTCTCTCCTCCGCCTCCCCATCTCTCAATGGATGTCTCTCTGCTTCAGGAAAGGGTCTGTCTCTTGGTGTGGCCTGTCTGTCTGCAGAGTCTCTGTTCGATCCCCTGCCACCACTTTCCCATCGCAACAGTCAAGCTGACACCCTTCTTAAAATATAACCGCTAAAGCCGACTTCAATTTTATGGATCATAAGATTACAGCGTGACTATTTCGTGGGGCTGTCTCTGTTTTAAAGCACCCAGCCCGGAATTGATGGAGACACTACAAACTCACGGATCATTGACTCATTATTTTTTGGGCTACACATATTTCATTTCGTTTATGCTTATTGTCTTCACAACGTTTTATGCGTTAAAGACACAGACCTTGATTTCTTGGCTTATAAATTGCGTGGATATAAATTCAGGGAACTAACATTTAATCCATCCAGCCCTTAAAACCGGAGGGATCTATATCTATACAAAACAGATGTATAAATATTAAAGGTTTACACGGGAAGAAAATATTTCTAAAAAAGTATTTCTAAAACGTATTCCTACAACATATACATTACAAAAGCACCACGAGATAATCAATTAATAACCATTAATAACAATTTACAACTGAGGCAATAATGCAGGGCTTAATTTCAAAGTGTTCATTTCAGAGCAATGGTGAGAAGCTATGTGTTATTAAGATCAATATGCAAACTCTCTTTGCCTCACAAAACACAATGACTCACACTTAAATAAACAAACTGGTTAGAATGACAGAAAGCATGTGAATAGAGTGTGTGTGTGTGTGTGTGTGTGTGTGTGTGTTTGCAGGCTGGTGCTTGTCTTACCTGGATCTTGATTGGCCAGGTGAAGTTGCTGATATAGACATAGAAGGTGGTGTTGGGGTTGAGGCGGAAGTTGAATTTCTCACAGGAGAAACTGTCTCTGTGTTCCTTAATGTTGGTCCTGGATACAATGTGTACCTCTTCACCTGAGATTGTGCCAGCTAGATAGAAGAGAATTCAGAAATATGAATGTTATACCAAACGTCTCCCAGGCCTGTGTCCATGTGTAGTTTTCCTAATCAATCATATTCTTTTAGAGTACATAGTGCCAACCAAAGTGCTGCACAGTAGCAACAGAGCAGAAATGAGTACATAGAATATGACACACAAGAGACAAACTACACACACACACACACACACGGCATGGCACACGCACAGACAACAACAAAAAAGATCAGAGAGAGAAAAAAAAAGAGAGAAGAAAATCGATCTGACACACTTTCAAAACTAAAAAGTTGACGCCCTTCAAAATATTATCAGGAGTAATGCCTTAATGGCGGAGTCTTTGAGACAGTGTGAATAAAAGATTAGGGCCCGGCTCTTAATCGGCGAGTGTGTGATTGTCGAGTCCATCCCTGCAGTCCACTCCCAAATGACACTCCACTCGGAGATTCTAACCCCCAAGACACTGCTACTGTCAAAGCACAACTTTATCTTAATTGAAATCACACAAAAACACTCTGAAAATGTCCCAATGCTAGAATTCTAAATATCATCGCAGTGTTTTGTCAAGTAGGGCATTCCCCCTCGAGACACACAAGTGATTCTAACCCCCAAAAACTCTGTAATAAGGGATGATTAGGGTACATTTTAAGCCCTTCATTTAGCAGGTTGGGTAACCAACTGAAGTCTCATACCACTCCTAAAACAATGCACAACGCTAGGCCAGATGGTCATTTATTAGCTTAACTTATTCAGTACTTATACTTTATTGACTGAATGATTGTTACCTGTTGAGCCGATGGACCAGGAGATGTTGAGGTTGAAGTTGTTGGATGCATTGATGGACATATCAAGATTCTTGTTGCTCTACAGAAAGAGAGAGAGAGAGAGAGGTACAGTAAGTCACCGTTCATCTTGGTATATACTATTCGTTTTGGAGGTATGAAACATTTTCCACTCAGTTATCAGAATGAAATAGAAAACGATTCCGGCTCAACTACAGATTGATTCCGGTGGTGTTTTGGAAAGATTCTGAGCGAGAAGTATTTTGATTCAGTTACAAATGAATTCAGATTGAGTGGATTTAGGTTACAGATTTGGTTACTGACTGATTCAAGTCCCAGACAGATATTGGGATTCTAATTCAGGTTGTGTTGCTGACTGACCTGTTCAGGCGAGGCCATGAAGTTGATGGATGTGTAGTGGTGATCATCCTCTTGGAGCAGGCTGAAGGTGAACTGGTAGTCTATCAGCAGGTTATCTACAACACACACACACACACACACACAAAAACCACACACTAAATAAACACTAACTCAAACAAGCAATCTAACGTTCAGAACAGTTTCTCATGGCATTGCAGTTTAAGTGTTTGTTGTTTGCCACCAGCATAGGATTGAAATATAATAAGGGGGGTTGAAATACTGCAGACAGGTTATGGTTATAGTTCTGAAAACAATTGTACCCTTCATTATCAACACAATCAACAGATCCCTTCTTCTTCAGAGATGTTGTACGCTCTAATCATCAGATGTTGCCAGATATATAAACGTCTAAATTATCGACCACCACGTCAATATTCAATTAAAGACTTAAGTATACAGAAGTGAAGACTGGTCTGAGATCTAAATCAGCCCTGCAAGCAGCCACCGGTCATTAAAGGGTGCAGTTTGATCGATTGGACACGAGTGCTGCGCTGATAGACTAATTCCCAGGTTTAGGCCTGTTCAATAGCCCCTTTTCTGTCTCTAAACGGTCGTCGTCTTCTCTGAGTGAGTGTGTTTGCCGGACACACAATAGGGGCTATAACGCTGAGGGGGTATGGAAGCGTTTAACATCTGGAGCCCTGAGAGAGTCTGGGAGGGTCACCTTGTCACGCTGCTTCAGACGGCTTCCAGACTCAAGGCGCCCAGGCCGGCCGCGATAGGCCGAGAAAAGAGGGTCGGCGGCGGGCCGCATTGAACGTGCTCTGCACGGCTGAGCCGTGGGCTTACACCGTCACGTGCAATCAGAGAAATGACAAATTGACCGGTTGCACTTAATGGAACGGTTCAGTGCCTTGACTCATTTCCATTTTGAGCAGCTTCAGACCTGCCATTCATGTTAAATGGGGTATGAGTGGAAACACATTGCAGAGGGTTCAAAAAGGCAATGTCCACATTAGCCTCCACTACTGCCGATGTGCTCCCTGTTTACACTCTGATGTAGATGTTTCTAGCACACTCCATCTCAACACTCAATCTCTTTGACCAAAATCTATTAAATCCCAGCGGTTTTACGATCCCTTAGGGTTGGAATCCAGAGAAGAAATACACAGAAAGAAATATATCATTTGAATCTACCAGCATGTCTAAAATTGGCTGCACAGCAATAGACTGCTCGTTGAATATGAATTGTAAAGACACATAGAAATGCATGCAAAGCCCACAGCTACCATTGTTAAGAGCCCAGTAGTGATGGAGGCCTACTCTGGAGCTGCTATGTACAGCATTGAAGGTAGAAAATTGTTTAAACTTAATTAAGGTACCAGGCAGAGAACAATTAAAAACCTTGCAAAAGAGGAACAAAATTCTCCTGCAGAGATCGGGCAGGACTTGAATTGACCTCTTCCTTTAAAAACGCACATTTCATCCTCTCCGAGACGAAAGGAAATTATGTTTGACAAAGTTGTGTTTTGTTTAACCGCCACGCCGAGTTACAGGATTTAGGAGTTATCAGATCAAAGCTGATGTGGTTCTGTGGCTTCCAGGCAGCCGGTCTACATGTGTGTTGTTTATCCCATAAGGGTCTTCAGTAAACTTCACACACTTCCACACACTCCGTAAAGGGGACACACAAGTTCAGGGGGAACTTGGAAGTGGGTTGCTGGAAGGTTTCTGGATGTTTGGAATCACTGTATGATGAAGAGGCATAGCCCACTCAAAGAACCCCTGCTGGGTACACGGTAATGAGTGTGTGTGTGTGTGTGTGTGTGTGTGTGTGTGAGGGAGCTAGTGAGTGAGAGAGAGGGGGATGGAAGGAGGGAGAGAGGTGTATGAGTTCACAGAGAAGACAATGGCAATGTAATGAATGGAAGCTACTTGTCAAGCTGCATAATCCGTCCCACATCCTGCAATATGTTTGATTATACGCCTGTTAGAAGGAGCTGTCGTGTTGCAAAAGTTCACTCAGCTAATTAAGACTCCCATCAGAAACAGCTGACAACAATTCAGCTGATGAAATCTGAATTACACAGTACATACTGTACAAGTGCCAGTTCTCTACGAACGGTTCACACAGATGTATCACAAAAGGTATTGCATGCCATAGATACATCTCATACGTGAGCAACAGTTAGCATAACATGTATCTTTGCTCCCGCTCCTCAGAAACAAGATACTCAACCAAGAAGGCTTCCACCCTAGGAGGTCAATTGATATTATTATACATTTTGTTTCCAGAGGGCAAAAAACAAGCATGGAGTTTCTAGAACATTCCCTACACAGGATCCACTCTCGAGACTTGATTTGACGCCTGTTACAAGTCATTATTTCCCATTTGAAACACCTTCTTTATAAGTACAGAAGAAAGGAGGGAAGTAGAGGGGAGAACATAGTGGATCACAGCTAGGAGGAACGAGGGAGATAATGCATGTAGGTGTCAATTATCCATTATCCAATTATTTTCAAAAGGTTTTCAGGTTCATCTGTGAAAGGACAGACGCATCAGTTATCTAGTCTTACACTCTGAAGTAGAGCTGCAATGGGTTGAACGATTCTTGGTAAATGTAAGTAAAGCATCCAGAAAATTCATAAAGATTAGCTCTTGGGATTCCTAATTTAGTGCTGCATAAATCCAAAATGATGGGCTGTCTAGTATTCGACCAGAAAGGCCAATACTTTGACATGAAGATGAGACAAGGTAATTATCTACATTTAGTATTTTTTTTTTCTACATTTCTGCCTATTTCTTATGAACATCACTCTCTAGGGTGTGTCATTACATTTAAGGAGGAGCATAATTGATTTAATGCCATATTATTAAATTATCAATTGCCTGTGTAAAGTTGGAAAAATGTGTAAAATAATTCTTTAATTTATCCCCACCAAACTTTTGTAAATGTTGAAATGTTTAAAAACGGTGCACTTCTAGTGATTCCACTGTTTACGATGCCCTCCTCCTAAATATATAATCCAAGCAGACGCCAGGCTATCGATGGCTGGCGTGCAGAGTCCGGTGTCGCTGGGCATCAGAGAGAGATGCCGGTGACCCTGGTTAGCCTCCCAAGCGGAATGCCTGTCAGCGAGCGTTTAGCCGCTAATGCAAAGTGGCTGATTATAACTTAATGAGGAAGCCAGCGGGCAAGGGGCAGGGCGCCTCTTAACTGGTCCTAACTGGTGTTGGGATAATGGATGACTGGTGGAAGACCCTTGGTGGCTCTGTCGACTTCCATCTGAGGACCAGCTCTGATCTACAGCAAAGGGGCTATGCTGGGAGAGACTCATTAGCCTGGCTAGCATAGCCATCCTCTCATTACACTAACTACACCAGACTGGTCAGCTCATTGACGAGGGGCCGGCTCATTAGCCGAGCTCGTCTGCCTGGTCAGTGATGGAGACAGTAGCTTGTTAGCTACAATAGCACGGCCAAACGATAGACATTCATCGGCCATTCAAATATGAGACATCAAATGCGAAATAGACCAAGTCCTTCGAAAGGGGAAGATGCCTTAGAGATCAAGCTAACAACTTAAACATTGGGCGTGATAAAGTGGTTTATGAGGTAGCATCATCGTAGATTCATCATCATTGTCACTCTCATCATTAGCATCGCTGTGTTTGATTTTATCCCAGCTCTGCTGTGTCATTACTAGCATTGCATTGGCCCGTGGGTGCATTAGCATGTCACCATCCTGTAAAACAATAGATGAGAGATGTTGCAGTCACTTCCCCTTAGGGCAGTCTGGTAATGTTGTGTATCTGCTGTTTGTATGTGTTTGAGTGTCTGTCAGTCTGTGTGTGTGTGTGTGTGTGTTTGTGAGTGCATTCGTCTTCAGACAAACCGATTCCTCGGTCAAAATTGGCTCAATTAGTCACTCTAACTTTCTGATGTCGGCCTGGAGCGTGCCTGGCTGTGCAGACTCAGGTCGGCAGGGAAGAACGAATCAGAACCGTGCAATCACTGTGATCCGACCAGCAAAAACACAAGCGATCCATGCTGCTACGTAGACACGAACACATTTTTCTTGTACAGTTTACAGTCGTATGATTTAAGAGTTATCATGAAGACGGGTGCTAGAGTAAAACAGTGGAAAAAGAGGATAAACATCCCAGCGAACTGTGCACAAACACAGAAACTGTTTCCTGCTCTGTGGCTGCCTACTGTAGCGTCTGTTAGAAAATTTGAGAAAAAAAATGCTTGCAGTGATTGGGGGAAAAAACAAACATGTTTGAGTACCATCAGCAAATAGAGGCAAAGGAAATATATAGACCATGTTTTGACATCATGGCTCAGAGCAGGGCAATGTTCAAAGCTTAGCCAGGCCAGTCCATGTTTAGTTAAAATCACTTTGATTTTTAACAGCTGTGTTTGTACGTTGGTGTGCGTAGTAACTAAACATGGATGTGGATGGGATTGGACATAGTTGAGGTGTCCATCAAAGTGGCTCTTAAACTTGTCTTTGGCTTCTGTGAAAGGAGGTTGTAAAGCCTGTAAGTGGTTCTGTGCTTGTGGCTGTATGGCTGCGGTAGAGCTATGGCTCATGGACTCTAGGGAGTGCAAGATACCGGAGCCCCACCTCTGAATCAAGGCAGGGCAAGACACATTTCTGTGAAACGACCCTGCCTATAGCAAGTTCATAAAATATTATCTTGAACCTGAATACATCATACCTTTCCCCCTGTTTTGTAGGTTTGACCACCATGTCCACTGTGACATCTGAATGCTAATATTTGATCTCTGCTATCAGCCCTGTGGCTCACTCTGTCTCTGGAAGAGAGGACTGATGTCTTTCTAATGGGCCTTTTAGACTGTCTCCGTGCCTTTTAGGCCTTTGTTCAAATATATAAGAGGCAGATAGGGACAGATCGACAGATAGGTGGGTAAATGGACCTGAAACAGGTTACAGGTTAATGACTTCGGAACCACTCACTAACCAACACGGGAGAGATAGTCAGGATGTGACATCGCCCTCAGGGAGGAAGTTGTCAAACCCATCTGGAGAGCTCTCTCGGTGATCGCTGTGACAGAGGTTGGATGGGAACTGTGCCCACAATATGCCCTCAGTCACTGCCTGGAAACCACGGGCACTCTGCACTGCGATGGTGCCACCTAGTGCCGACATCCGTCAGAAGGGACGGTGGCAGAACAGCTCAAGCGTCAGATGATCCAGTGACGAATGCCCTCATGCACATCCAGTATCACCTTTCATTTATTTTTCTCCTCTAATATTGTGGTTTCTATCGATATTGCCTTGATCAAAGACATATTTGCCGTGATCAGAGAACTTCTTTAGAGAGCAGATTTGATTGCGGTTGAGGGTAAGGTTACCCACCCCAGCTTTTCAGTGAACTCTTAGAGACTTGACCCAGCTGGATGTCTATTGTTATTGACAGCCTTTGAACTTGGTCCTAAGCTGGTAACCTTACAATTGGCCCGTAGAGCAACACCGGCAGACCGATAGAGGGAAACAGCTGTTAGTACTTCATAATTTCATCTCTGAACTTCCAACTTTAAAAAGGCCAACGAGTTGCCGCTAAATGAAATGAATCAGTCTGAGTAGAAGGGATGTTACTAGCATCTGATGGGACCTCGCCTCGCCTCCCCTCTACTCTCTCTCTCCCTTCATCTCCCTTCTCTCCTCTCCCTCCCCTCGACCCTCTCCTTCCCCGTCTCCCCCTCTTTTTTCCCCTCCCCTCTCCCCTCCGCCTCGCTCCTCTCCTCTTCTAAAAGCACATCGTCTCTCCCATAAGGCCGAGAGCTAGGTAAACGGTTCCATCTGCCTGCGTGGAGTGCGTACTGTGGGGTCGAAGGTCATGGAGATGCGCAGATGCGTGAAGAAGTGAGTGAGTAGGAGTGAAGTGGGGGCGGTGTTGTGAAGTTTGTGTGCATGTTTGTGTGTGTGTGTGTGGGTGTGTGTGTGTGTGTGTGTGAGTGTTTGTCTGTCTGGAGTACGAGGAGGCAAGGGAGACTCAGGTGTGTATCCAGGATACTTACAGTAGCACGTTCCTCTGAGAGGGTTGCCAAGGTAACGGTTCTCGGAGTCACACCTGCAAATACATTGAAAGAGAGGGGGTGTCATTGTAAAACAATTGGATTAACTAAAGAGGCTCGGTTGTCTAACACCTCTCCAAAGACAACAACAATAAATATCTACAGGACAAAGAGAGAGATCTAGACAATCAAGCTCCAGTAGAGAGAGAGATAGAGAGAGAGAGAGAGAGAGAGAGAGAGAGAGAGAGAGAGAGAGAGACAGACAGAGTCCAGCTCCAGGAGAGAGCTAGACAATCTACAAGACAAAGAGAGATATTTAGACAATCAAGCTCCAGTAGAGAGAGAGAGAGAGAGAGAGAGAGAGAGAGAGAGAGAGAGAGAGAGAGAGAGAGAGAGAGAGAGAGAGAGAGAGAGAGAGAGAGAAAGAGAGAGAGAGAGATAGACAGAGTCCAGCTCCAGGAGAGAGCTAGACAATCTATAGGACAAAGAGAGATATCTAGACAATCAAGCTCCAGCAGAGAGAGAGAGAGAGAGAGAGAGAGACAGAGAGAGAGAGACAGAGAGAGAGAGAGAGAGAGAGAGAGACAGAGAGAGAGAGAGAGAGAGAGAGAGAGAGAGAGAGAGAGAGAGAGAGAGAGACAAGCTCCAGGAGTGTCTACCACTGAGCAGGGGGAGGCCTGCTGACAGCTTCACTGAGGGCTCTTCAACAGCAGCAACAACCTGACCTTGTCTGAGGAACTACTTCTCCACCCCGAGTGTTGAATACAGAGGCAGGTGTTAGTTAGACTGGATCGCAGGGTCTCTGAATAGAACTAGCTGAAAGAAAGCCTAGACCTGAACCAACATGAACAAAGTGTGTCTGAGGTTAGGTGCTGGAGTGCAGTATGATCAATGTTTTATGTACAGTGTGTGTGTGTGTGTGTGTGTGTGTGTGTGTGTGTGTGTGTGTGTGTGTGTGTGAGAGAGAGGGTAATTGTGGTAGTTGCCATTTGATCATGCAGTAGGGGGTTATGAAGCCAGTGGTCATTACTGCAGTGCAAACACCAGCATTTACTGCCATTACTATGGCAACACAGCAGCCAGACAAGGGCCAGGAAAAAAGGCTGTCCAGCCAGCGAGCCAATCAGCCAACAAGACCGTCAGCCAACCAACCAGGGAGGTAGCCAGAAAGTCCAGTGCCAGCCACCAAGGAAACCAGTTTGGGGAAAAATCCATAGACAGCCTGCCCTGACAAGCCTTTTCTAAACACGTATGATAAATCAGTAAATACGGCCTGGAGAGTAAATAAATGGAGGTAATAATAGCCCTGCAAGGCAGTCTGGGTAACGGCGAGATGGAGCGGGTCACCCCCCCTGCGTTTGTAAAATTCTGTTCAGCCTCAGCCCTCCTCAGCCCGACTGCCCCGCAGTGCGACAGGGTCAGGATGTAGCGGAGCTGAATATTTCATCCAGCCAAGGACGGCGGTGCTGTGTCCTGCACCCGGACTGAGAGGAAGGCTAGCAGGGGCTGGAAGGTAGGGGGCTTGAAGGTAGAGGGGCTGGAAGGTAGGGGGGCTGGAAGGTAGGGGGGCTGGAAGGTTGGGGGGCTGGAAGGTAGGGGGGCTGGAAGGTTGGGGGGGCTGGGAGGTAGGGGGGGCTGGAAGGTAGGGGGGGCTGGAAGGTAGGGGGGGCTGGAAGGTAGGGGGGGCTGGGAGGTTGGGGGGGCTGGGAGGTAGGGGGGGCTGGAAGTTAGGGGGGGCTGGGAGGTAGGGGGGGGCTGGGAGGTAGGGAGGGCTGGGAGGTAGGGGGGTCTTGGAGGTAGGAGGGTCTGGGAGGTAGGGGGGGGCTGAGAGGTAGGGGGGGGCTGGGAGGGTAGGGGGGGGGCTAGGAGGTAGGGGGGGAGGGGGGCTGGGAGGTAAGGGGGCTGGAAGGTAGGGGGGGCTGGAAGGTTGGGGGGGGCTGGGAGGTAGGGGGGGCTGGAAGTTAGGGGGGGTCTTGGAGGTAGGGGGGGTCTGGGAGGTAGGGGGGGCTGAGAGGTAGGGGGGGGCTGGGAGGTGGGGGGGGGGGGGCTAGGAGGTAGGGGGGGGAGGGGGGCTGGGAGGTAGGGGGGGAGGGGGGCTGGGAGGTAAGGGGGGCTGGGAGGTAGGGGGGGCTGGGAGGTAAGGGGGGCTGGAAGGTAGGGGGGGCTGGGAGGAAGGTGGAGTGGGGGGGGGCATCTTCATGGCTGCTCACAGGAAGTTTGGACAACATAAGCTTTGGTGGTCTTGAGTGTTATCAGGTCTGAAAGCTGCCCACCCCCCTAACCCACTGTCAACCCATGGAGGACAGGGGAAGGGAACTGCTTTTCGTTTGTACACCCACACATACACAGCTAAGAGGCCTTTCAAACAATGATGTGTCTTCTGGTAATCTTCTGAACATGACAGCAGTGTTAAAAAGCCCTGCTGGGAGTTGGGATGGGGGGGAACACACACACACACACTCGCTCTCTCTCTAGAGACCACTAACACTTGAACACTACACTAGGGAGCCAGGGGAGGACGAGCTAAGCGGCTTAGTTCTGCTGTTAATGCTGCCAAAACGGAAGACCACCCTGGACTACAGACCCCACATCTTACCACTGTCCCTCACCCTCACCAGTCTTACACTTGGACTCCAAGACCCTACACTCCACCAAACCCCCTCTTCCCATGAAACACAAACAACACAAACACCTGGGGAGTCAGGTGGCTGAGCGGTGAGGGAATCGGGCTAGTAATCCGAAGGTTGCCAGTTCGATTCCCGGTCATGCCAACTGACGTTGTGTCCTTGGGCAAGGCACTTCACCTTGCTTGTCTCGGGGGGAATGTCCCTGTACTTACTGTAAGTCGCTCTGGATAAGAGCGTCTGCTAAATGACTAAATGTTAAATGTAAATGTGACCCCCCCCCCTCCCCCCCCCCCCACACAAGCTCTTTGTTTCCCCCACCAGTCCCTGAGAGGCGTTACAAGGACACAAGCCAGAGTCCCAACAGATCCTCAATTAAAGACTCACTTTATGATTTAACACACACAACGGTAAACACACACACACACACACACACACACAGCTTCAGAGTGACAAGTAGGAGCCTCTAAGAGCCCAGTGTTCTCTGGGGACCGTCACAGAAGCAGAGGTTGTGTGTCACTTTGGTTGAGCTGCAGCCGTCGAATGAGAGGGAAAGATCTGTCACACCTGTTCCACATAAACGGTCTCTAAAAAAGACCCACGTACGCAATTCCACGTCTCTGAGACCCGGTTGTTTCAACACAGCCCGTTTCTCCTCGGGGGGCACGGGAGTGGAGAGGAGAAGACAGGAGAAGAGATCATTTTTCTTCCCGATGCGACTTCAGAAACCTCAATGTGATCTGCTAGTAAAGTTTTGAATCCTCCAGACCTCTTTGATCAGTGATGCTACCGTGTTGTATAAAGTGTAAGTCTTCTGTATGTAAGAGGGTCCTCCCTTCTGGTCCCTGTTTACTACCAGGACTGCATGGAGCCAACCTTCACCGCAACGCAACACTACATTCCTGTACTCTATGCTAATTTGGGGTATAGCTTAGGGCATTTGACTGTGGATCAAGAGGTCGTAGGGTCAAGTTCCTCCCCAGCCCTCTTGTACTGTACCCCTATATGTCACTTTGGGTAAAAGCGTCTGCTAAATGATTACATTACTGTTATTATTTCTTCTTGTCAACCACAAAGGGTTGGATTCTCCTACACAGAGTTCTAGCTCTCTCTTCCCATCTGTCTGCGTGTCAGCGGTTATTTGTTCATGACCACACAGTGGGGAACATACTTTTGGTTGTTCGCGTAAGCTCACTAGAAACTTACTTTGAGCATTTATTTCTACCCACTCACACGCACACACAACTACAAGCACACACCAAGTTACGCAAACGCGCAACGGAGCACACTCACTCAAGAGGAAATGAAATGGAGAACGGCACACCAGCAGAGATGGAAAAGCATCTTGATGTGTGACAGGTGGGGAGATAAGCACAGGGATCGGATTTTTCTCACTCACTCACTCACTCACTCACTCTAAAGAAATGTTCTCCTGCTGTCCACAGGTCTCCCAACTCTCCCTTGTCACTCTTACCACACACACACACAACACTCCAACCCCACACTGACCTCCCAAATATACAGCGTCAGCACACCCTGTTCAGCCTCCTGTTGACATGAGACTGGGAACCAATCAGACTGGCCAACCTGGGGCTTCAACACCATCTAAGCCAGTGAGAGACAGTGTGAACAAGAGAGTGTGTGTGTGTGTGTGTGTGTGTCTGTGTGTGTGTGTGTGTGTGTGAGCAGACAAAGGGAGTAGTGAGCCAGAGCTGGAGCAAAGGACAAACATCCCCCAGGAGAATCCACACTCCTGGCCTGACTTCCTCTCATTTCACATTTCTGAGCACACACACACACACACTTAAACACACACACACACAGACCCTTAAACACACACAAACATATCGACCGCACATTGACACACTCGTACACCAAAATTGTCTTTGTTTCAATTCAGTCTGCGTGACAAAGCAATCTCCTGGGCACACACTCCTGAAGAAAACAAAAATGAGGGGACCACAGACTATACATACTATTACAATCTGTTGTTTTCCTGCTAATGCTTCTTTTATTGCACTCCCAGCATGCATGTGTGTGTGTGTGTGTGTGTTTGTGTGTGTGCATTTGTAGACCTCCTGAATACCATCGGCACCTGCAGTCTGTCCAGAGGGAAATTGTTCGTTCATAATCAAAATAGCAAATAAATGGTCCTGCGCTAGACACCGCCATTAAAAACCAAGCTTTCAGGAAGCTACCCATTCTGACAGCCAGTTTAAAGGGATCTGTACGTGACACAGCAGAGTCGCAGAGAACACGTATAAATCAAGCGGAGAAAAAAACCCACAAAACACGGTTGCTTTCCCTTTGTCTCGCCCTCTTTCCCTCCTTTTTTTTTTACCTCACTCCATCTGTCTCTCCATTCTCCCTCGCTCTCTCGCTCTCTCTCTCTTTCCATCTCTTTCCCTTCACCGGTCTGAGAAAGGGGTGAGTAATGAAAGTTAAGAGTGGGTTCCAAAGGAACATTACGCTCACATACCGGTGACGAATGTCAACATGAATGGAGCACAGTCGATGTACAGGCACAAGGCCACCGATCACGCTCAAGTCTGAGATTGGTTTAAAAAATCGGGTTGGTGCTTAGTGCTACTACCTGTTTTGTTCAGAGCTGGATATAGTGGTTATGTATGTGAGATTGTTCAGGTTTGCATCTGCAGATGCAAGGAAGTAACTGAGCTCCATTCTGTAATGCCAGCCAGTCTGCACAACACCCTCCCACTCCAACATGCTGAAACACACGCACATCAAACACTGGCGTTCCAACAGTGCAAAGGTCAACTGGTACCAGTGACACATAGATGTGCTCACAGTCAAACAGACGCTTCTTCCTGGATAAACCGGGAGATGAGAGGCTGCTGTGGCAGAAGCAACATATCAAATCAAATCAAATGTATTTGTATAGCCCTTTTTACACGCAAGCGTGTCACAGAGGGCTTCACATACGCCTATAGAACTGCCCCTTAACCAACCTAAACCCTCAAGGAAGACAAGGAAAAACTCAGGAGAACAGGAGAAAAAATGGAAGAAACCTTGGGAGGAGCAATTCAGAGAGGGATCCCCTCCTCCAGACATGGTTGGTGAGAGAGGAGCAGAACACAGGCTGTGCCAACCTGAACACAGGCTGCATATTCCTCCGTGATTCCTCGTTCTCCTTCTCTCTCTTTGGGAGACCGGCCTGTCCCAAGGGGGCAGCACTGCTTTTTCTCTTCTCTGTATTTGCCTTCTTTTTCAAATGCCCTCTCCTCTCAGTCTCTCCATCCCCGTCTGCCTCCTTCCTTCCCTTTCTTTCTCCACTTCCTCTCTGCCTTCCTCCATTGGCTTAAAAAAAAAAAAAAAAAAAAATCCCTCCCACATCCTTCTCCCTCTCTCCCACAGATTTATCGATGCAGCATTTTTCACCCAGCCTCTCCAAGCCCGCCCGGCCACTTAAGGCTATTATAGTGCTGCGTATGGCAGCCAGGCCAGGAGCTAGGACGGCCCCAAAAGCACATGCCGGGTTCTGAGCCCACCTGTGCCAACCCCATTTCGGGGCATTGAAGTTATTGAGGTGCATTAGCAGAGTGGTGATATGCTGACTCGGCTAAAGTGGGGCTGGGTGGGGTGGGGGGGTGGGGGGGGGGGGGGATGAAGGGGTTCACAAGAAGGCCAACCTCACAACGGTCCTGGAGGGAAGGGTCAGATGTCACAAAGGGGGCAGGGGTCAGGTGTTACTTGGTGTGTCATTTTAGAGTCCGTATAGGGCATTGCCCATAACTAGGTTGATCAAGGAGACAAGCGTTACCGGTAAATAACGGTTGACAAGAGTGCATCGTTTATACTCACAGTTGGCACTGGTCTCCCTTCACCCCCTTGGTGGTACAGAAGCATTTTCCTGTGGTCACCTGGCACAGGTTGGCATGGCCGTTGCACTTGCAGGCTGACAGGAGACAAAGAAAAGGGGCAAGAAATAGACGGTCAGAAATACTCTAAAATGTTCTTGTGTTGCAGAGCTTTGTGTTGTCCAGGAAAGAATGACAGTTCTTTCACATCTCGCTCTGTATGACATCTTAATAGTTTTTTGGGGGCTTTTGAACGTCGTTGCTCGTGTCCATTATCTACACCATCGTGCTGGTAAAAAGTGGTCAAAGTACTCTCAAATGTGGTCATTTTATGTGTGGGTGTGTTTGTCCATGTGTGCTGTTCAACAGGACCTACGGATTGGACGGACAACTCAGGTCAAGATAACCTGTAGCAGCAAAATACAATCAGGCAAAACTGCCTTCCTACAGTGTTATCATCCAGCACTGAACAGTCCCTGGCACTGCTCCTGACGCAAACAAAACAAGACAGGTATTCAAAGAAAACACGGCATTATGGATATTTTACAACTTCTACAGCTCAAACGTTCCCTTTCCTGCCTTCAAATTACCTTGAGAGTGGTGTACTAGTGTTAAGGGGAGAGAAAGAGACAGAGACAGTGGATGAAGGAGAAAGTAGTGGTACAGCCATCACGTCAACTCACAGCGACGTATCTTCAGGATTAAATAAAAAACACAACGACTTTTGCTTCGGGAAGCTTCAGACATAACGACTCACTAAAAGCAGGTTTTGGAAGGACGCAGAAACTTAAGGCAGTCAGGAACTTCACAGTAGCTGTTTGTCCTGTGCTGAACCACTGATGGGGAACATTGCTGTGTCTCCGCCTGCTTCGAATACACAGAGAAACCCACTCAAGAGCCCTGCTAACTGTAGAGACGTGCCATCTACACAGCCTGTCTGCTTGTACACACCCACACACACACACAAATGTCAACTATCACACAAGCACACACACAAACACACACACACACACACACACACAGCAACTGTTATCACACAAAGAAAAAGAATGAAATAAGCAGTGAAGAGCAATGCACGTTTTGTGTTGGGAGCCTCTGCAGCTTGTTAGTGGTGCGTCTGTGGGACTCCCACTGGTAGTTGGAGCTGCTCAAACGCTCTGTGTGCATCCCTGCTGGAAGTCCCGCATGGGGCTACAGCTCCCTGCACTGTTTAAACTGAGACAAACACAGAAGCTGGAGATGCAGTCGGAGCGAGGAGCTCCTCTGATCCCATCCAAACTGGCCTCGTGATATGGGATGTGGCAGGAATGCCCCAAATACATGAGGCTTCATGCAGTCGTACTGTTTATTTGATGACGAGGGCAGACCGCGCTGAGGCACACACTTGTGAGCATACACACGCGCGCACTCTCACACACACACACACACACACACACAGTACGCACTCTTAAACAGACACACTCTCTGTCCTACATGCATCCTCACACTCGAACAACCGTAACCCACTTTGGCGTAAACAAAGTCCCGTTCGTACAGTAGATCCGGAGCTCTGAACGAGGGGCCTGATATAGATCCTCTCCTTTCATAACGAGCAAGCAGAGGAGAGGAGGAGAGAGATCAGGGACTCAGGCTGTGCAACACAGCACAGTGGTAAACAGATGAGACCGTCCCGGTCAACGTTCCCTCACCAGGAGAGGCAGTACCCTGTCTGGGTAGTAGTCTGTCTGGGAGGCTTCAGTGATTCCTCCATCAGGGCTCTTCTTCTGTGGTGGTTCATGACGTGTGGCGTGTGCAGCAGGCTGGGCTGCTGAGCCAATCGGACGGGCTTTTGGTTTCCACAAGGGGGCATTTTGTATTTGGCCGTCTTTTACACACTCTTATAGCTAACATAATGAGGGGGCACCGCATTTAATTTGAGGGGCATTGCCCTTCACTGACTCTGGTGTGCAGTAGTCACCTCACTGAGGTCATCCCCAACTTTTCCCTCTCTCCTCTCCCTTAGTTTACATTTACATTTAGTCATTCAGCAGACCCTCTTATCCAGAGTTACTTACAGTAAGTACAGGGACATTCCCCCGAGGCAAGTAGGGTGAAGTGCCTTGCCCAAGGACACAACATCATTTTGCACGGCCGGGAAACGAACTGGTAACCTTCAGGTTACTAGCCCGATTCCCTAACCGCTCAGCCGCCTGACTCCCTAGTTGTTTTCAGTTCCAAAGTCAGAACTGGATCCAGTGTGAGGGCTGGCATCTTTGGAAGCGTCTTCCTTCTTCTGACGTGTGTTACTGGCAGCTTCCAGAGAAAGCAGCCTTGAGCAGAGCAGCGCATTAGGGCTGGACTGCACTAGGAGGGAGAGGAGAGCAGAGGGGAGCGGACAGGGAAACACACACACACACCACATCTGCTGACAACACAAAAAGATGCAATAAAAAAAAAAGCTCTTCTCTCTAAGCGAGGAGGGGATTTGATATGAATCATATTTCCTATTCCCCATGCAAGACCCCGTGGAGACGACAATTTCTCACCCCACTTCCTCACGCGCCTGTGCCTCCGAAACACATCTGATGCACTAAGACTACAATGGGCTGGTGTGTGTCTGTGTGTGCATGCGTCCATGCGTGTGTGTGTGTGTGTGTGTGTGTGTGTGTGTTTGTGCAGAGAGAAAAAACGAAATGGAAATGAATTGGGGAACATATTGCTTTAGTGACTGTATCTACAGCATTTGTTTTTCTCACATGGTGAATTGTAGACGTCAAGGGTTAGTTAGTTAGTTAGTTATTGTTGATTCCTAGTTGACCATTAGTGGTTAACTTGATGTTCTAACTTCATGTAAAACCACGTGATACACAGGAGAGAATACCACGTTTTATCATTTGACAAGTTTCCATGTAGAACCTGTTAATCCAAGTCTGTCCTGTTTTGAACAGTGGATGTTCGCGAGCAAGCCCTTCTATATTAGCATATCAGTTCTCAACTAATAGCCCCAGTTTGAAAAACTATGAGAATAAACACATGACATGTCATCCTGGCGAGAAATAGAGAAGCATCTCTCTACATGGGGTGTTGCCACACAGCAGGCTGGGTCTTCCCAGAGAACAGTGGGTACGGTTGATCTTCCCCATCTCTGCTCCTCTCTCCTGGCCTTTCAAACCATCCTCCTTCCCACCACTCACTGTGAACCTGCCAGCGAGTGACAAGTTCAAATAATCATGTCATGAATAAAATAATTGAATTGGAACCAGCTGCTCGCTCACTTGCTTGCGAAGAAATTGAAAAGTGAAAAGTGTTTTCTCTTTCACTTTCTCCCTCCCTCCCTCTCTCCGTCTGTCTCTCTTGTCTGTTCACGACTTGGACTGTGCAGCAGAGGGTACAGGTGTGTGTGTGTGTGTGTGTGAGAGAGACAGAGAGAGAGAGAGAGAGAGAGTACGATCAATAGAGAGAAACAGAAAGAAAGAGAGAAAGGAAGAGTGACAGAGAGAGACAGTGGCTACAGCAGTCATAAAGATGAAAAATTGATGGCAGTCCTTGATCCTCTTATCTGGAAGTGAGGGTCAGGCCACTCTTGATTTGATATAGTAAATCTCTGAATCAGAGACAGAGTCTTCTGGAGGTCACATCAACCACGTAAGCTGTCTGCCTTCCTACAGCACCTGTCTATCTGCCTTCCCGCCTGTCTGTCTGCCTCCCTACAGCACCTGTCTATCTGCCTTCCCATCTGCCTGTCTGCCTGTCTGCATACAGCACCTGTCTATCTGCCTTCCCGTCTGCCTGTCTGCCTGCCTCCCTACAGCACCTGTCTATCTGCCTTCCCGTCTGCCTGTCTGCCTGTCTGCATACAGCACCTGTCTATCTGCCTTCCCGTCTGCCTGTCTGCCTGCCTCCCTACAGCACCTGTCTATCTGCCTTCCCGCCTGTCTGTCTGCCTCCCTACAGCACCTGTCTATCTGCCTTCCTGTCTGCCTGGCTGGCTGGCTGGCTGCCTCCCTACAGCACCTGTCTATAACACAGGAACAGAAAGGCTACTGTACATGTCCCTGTCTGCCTGTCTATCATCTCTGGCTGGCTGCCTACCTACAGCACCTGTCTATCTGCCTCTCCCATCTGACACCCTGTCTAAAGAACGACCTTCTCCAGGCCTCCAAGACAGAGCTAAATCAATTAAACCAACCATGATTTGCACCAAAACCTGACCTGGCTAAATCGGATTATGTGTCAGGTTTAATAATGACAGGAGGAGCAGTCGCATCATCGCAACAAGGAAACGACTAGACCTGAGAGGACATAGGATTCCAGACAAGAACATAGAAGTTGGAAAATACATTTGATTTCCCATTTGATTGGTCATGTCTGTTACTCTGAGATAACCCAGTGATTTAACAACAATGCTGTTGTTGAACATAGCTACTATGTTTTTTCATAGACTTTACGCTTGTTTTTGCGTGTATGAGTTTATATTGATTGTACTCGTGTGTGTGTGTTTGTGTGTGCGGGCGTGTGTGCGAAAGAGAGAGTAAGGTATGAGTGGAGTGTCAGCATGTCTGGTAGACCCGCGTCATCCAATCAGCAGGGTTGAAGAATCTCAACCCTGCAACTTGCTCCCTAAACAGCACGTTATTCCCATACTGTTCATTGTATGCCTACAGGGGCCTTAGATATGAATTAATCACATCAAATAATCTCTTTAGAGACCTCATCTTGCCCCCTTCCTGTCACCCCTCCATCCCATTCTTGTTAGAGGAGAAGGAGTCTGCGGTTTGGTTAGATGAAGTGTTGAGGGAAGTAAAGTTCAGGTGCTAATGATGTGCCAGGGGTCAGGTGTCACAGGGACACGTCAGAAAGCTGCACCTTGACCTCTGGGACCTCTTCAAATCCCTCCTCTCCCTTCCCTCCTCTCCCTTCCCCCCTCTCCCTTCCCTCCTCTCCCTTCCCCCCTCTCCCTTCCCCCCTCTCCCTTCCCCCCTCTCCCTTCCCCCCTCTCCCTTCCCTCCTCTCCCTTCCCCCCTCTCCCTTCCCTCCTCTCCCTTCCCCCTCTCCCTTCCCCCCTCTCCCTTCCCTCCTCTCCCTTCCCTCCTCTCCCTTCCCCCCTCTCCCTTCCCTCCTCTCCCTTCCCCCCTCTCCCTTCCCTCCTCTCCCTTCCCTCCTCTCCCTTCCCTCCTCTCTCAGCACATTGTAACAGCAGTGCCGTAGTCTTGGTCAAGGGCCAAGTACCAGTTCACCCTGAACCTGCTTTGCCATGTGGAACATCCAGCTCCACCATTTAATAAGTCTCACCTGTTCACCTCAGACTCTAACCTCAAGGCCCGAGTTTCTTAAACCAGTTAGTGAACGTGTTACAATAAAAACTTGCAGCGTCCCCTTGTTTGGAACATGGTTTGACAGGAGGCCATGTAAGGCAGCACACCTTAGTTTACCATCTACTGCTGGGAGTCAGGTGGCTGAGCGGTTCGGGAATTGGGCTAGTAATCCGAAGGTTGCTGGTTCGATTCCCGGCTGTGAAAAATGACATTGTGTCCCTGGGCAAGGCACTTCACCCTACTTGCCTCTAGGGGAATGTCCCTGTACTTACTGTCAGTCGCTCTGGATAAGAGCGTCTGCTAAATGACTAAATGTAAGGAGGAGGTGAGAAGTAAGCACTCAAACCAAGTATCAGTCTAGCTGTGACTCGTCCTCCATTGCAAACATAGGGAAGTAGAACAAGAGACAACAGACAGACAGGTAGAGAGACAGACAGGCAGGCAGAAAGACATGCAGTTAGACAGACAGACAGCCCAGCAGAGTGTTACTGTGGGGTCGTTCTGAGAGCTCTACTCTTTAGGGCTGCATGGTGGAGCAGCTAAATCTGTAGAACAGCTGGACTTGTCTAATCCATCAGACTAGCTGAGCAGGACGACAGCACCGCAGAGCAGGGCTCAGCCTCTGGTGACTGGAGAACGCACGCACACACGTGCACACCCACTGATTGTGCCACACATTCTTAATGCCACACACAAAGTCCACTCTGACTGTGGCATTGAAAAACACTTCAGACAGACTGTTTACACACACACACACAAAAGAGCATCCTGCTGCATGGTCCATCTCTGCTGGACTCTGTGTCTTGCTGTGCATACACATACACACTCAGCACCCCCCCATACTCAACACCAAACATGACAGACTCTCATTTAAACCCTGCCATGTGTGCCCTGTGTGTGTGTGTGTGTGTGTGTGTGTGTGTGTGTGTGTGTGTGTGTGTGTGTGTGTGTGTACGCGCACTGTAATGTAATTAAAGAAAGAGACAGACGGGAATATTGAAGTAGTACATGTAGCTTTTATGAAAGCAATAAGACAATTCTGCATCTTATCATCAGGCAAAGCAATGAGATGCAGAGGCCATAACAATGGAGGGCTGGAGGGCAAACTCATTCTAGAACCCTGTACAGTAGTCTGGGTTCCTGGAGGACACACTCACTGACACAGAACGATAGACAGGCAGACAGGGACAGACAGACAGACAGACAGACAGGCAGGGAGACAGACAGACAGACAGGCAGGGAGACAGACAGGAAGACAGACAGGGAGACAGACAGGAAGACAGACAGGGAGACAGACAGACAGGCAGGGAGACAGACAGACAGACAGGCAGAAAGACAGACAGACAGACACAGACAGACAGGGAGACAGGGAGACAGACAGGGAAACAGACAGGGAGAAAGGCAGACAGACAGACAGACAGACAGACAGACAGACAGACAGACAGGCAGGCAGGCAGGCAGGCAGGCAGGCAGGCAGGCAGGCAGGCAGACAGACCTAAAGGGCTCTTCAACAGACAGTAATGGAATTCATCCGGCTAGCACAGCGGGCCGTATCCAAAAGCAATAAACAACATTTTAATTGAACTCTGCAGTGCTGGCATCATGCAAGGACATGAGAGAGCACTGGGTGACAGAAGGAAGAGAGAGAGAGAGAAAGAAAGAGAGGCAGAGAGAGGGAGAGAGCGGGACAACAAAGATATGACAGGCTGAGAAAGAACCGCCATGTGGTGTGATACTGGAAGCAGGTACAGGAAGGGACCGAGTTCACTGTTTCCTTTTGGATTTTTTTTAGCAGTGGGGGCAGGTCTCTCTGACAACATAAGTTATACGACTTAAAGTTCTCAAGGACGCACACGCGCGATCTCAACTGGCTAGTTATCCTTCCGGACAGCGGCAGTCTCATTTTTCTTTCTCTCCCTTTTAACGCCGAGTGGCGCACGTGCCCGCTCGCGGCGTGAAGCGCCTGTCCGTGCTATTCTCCAACATGCACTCAGTCACTGCCGATAGACGGCCTTTTGTACAGCCCTATTTCTGATATCATGGTGGCAGAAATGTTGCCGTGACGGAGGAAACACTGGAGTTAGACCAGCAGAGGACTGCACAGGTCAGACATGAAGAAGGTCTTGTGCCTAGCCCTGGACCAGGCTCAGGAGAGCATATCAACCACTTCACAAGTCAAGGTGATCTTGTCAGTCTTAGATATGATGGGGGGGACTCTCCACGCGCACACACACACACACACACACACGTCTCATGGTCCACAAGGTCAGCTGATCATCTGTCACACAGACGCCAGACTGGACAGTGTCTCCTCTCGTCCTCCATCTGTCCTCCATCACCATCCTCCCTTCTGCCAAGGACAACCCTCCACCTCCACTCCTCGTACATTACACTGGAACCTTACTGAAGGGGGGGGGGGGGGGTTCCTTCATCTTTCTCGTCCATCTCCGTTACTTTCTCCCTCTCTCCCCCCCCCTCTCTCCCCCCCCTCTCCCGCAGACAGCCTATGACATCTGAGAGAGGCTGTCTGCCCCCCCCCCCCCTCCCTTCCCTCCCGACCACACGCACAGACCTGGGGAGAACAGGCCCATTCCCAGGCCTAATCTAGCACACATCAGTGCCTGGGAGTCATTACCGACAGCTCCATCTATCCTGCTAGAGCCGGAGAGATGGAGGGACGGCTGGAGGGATGAGGCAGCCCAGAGAGAACCAGGGACAGGATCGCCCCGTTAAACGGGAGGGAGGTGTGTACTGTGTACGTGTGTACGGAGGGCCGTCTATAAATCCCCCTCTAATCATGTCAGCGTTTAAAGCTGTTGGAGGAGGACAGTGGAATGTAGCCAATGGAAGGAGGGAAAGAGGAGAGAAAGGGGTGTATGGAGAAGAGAAGAAGAATGGAAGACGGGGGAGCATGAGGGAGGTGTGAGGAGAGGGAGTGGGACCCTAACACCCAGCCACACACCCAGCCACACACACACCCAGCCACACACACACCCAGCCACACACACACCCAGCCACACACACACCCAGCCACACACACACCCAGCCACACACACACCCAGCCACACACCCACACACCCAGCCACACACCCACCATGCCACCCGGCCACCATGCCACCCGGCCACCATGCCACCCGGCCACACACCCACCCAGCCAGGTAGCCACACCCACACACACACACACACACACACACACACCCAGCCAGGCAGTAAGGCAGGCAGGCAGTCTGCAGTCAACTCCAGGAAATAAGAAAATGATTAAGAGTGATTTAACGTCACACACCACACGGGGAAAAAGGCACATCTGTCAGCCGAGGAATTATGTTATTACACCTTCTTCTCTCCCACAAGAAATTCCCTCACTCACTTACTTAGCTTCTCTCTGTCTACTCATGCTTTACACTCAGAACCTCTCCATCTGTCTCACAATCACAATCTCTATCTCAATCTTTCTACCTTCCACTCTGTCTGTCTCTCACTCCGTCTCTCTCTCTGTCTCTCTCTCCGTCTCTCTCTCTCCGTCTCTCTCTCTCCGTCTCTCTCTCTCCGTCTCTCTCTCTCCGTCTCTCTCTCTCCGTCTCTCTCTCTCCGTCTCTCTCTCCGTCTCTCTCTCCGTCTCTCTCTCCGTCTCTCTCTCCGTCTCTCTCTCCGTCTCTCCGTCTCTCTCCGTCTCTCTCCGTCTCTCTCTCCGTCTCTCTCTCCGTCTCTCTCCGTCTCTCTCCGTCTCTCTCTCTGTCTCTCTCTCTGTCTCTCTCTCTGTCTCTCTCTCTGTCTCTCTCTCTCTCCCTTTTTAGGTGAAGGTGGAGAGAGGGTGACCTGGGCAGTAGCTCACTGTCTCCCCACCCTGAGGGGAGCCCAGGTCAGGAGAGCACCCTACCCAGCCGTCTTGTCTTGGACAGTGGCCATCCACTCTGGTTCATCGTTCCTGTCCTCTGATGGCGTTCACGATCACAAACACACACTCTGTTTCCTCTCCCCCTGTCATTCACCTCTCCTGGTGTTCAAACACACTCAGGCCATCAGCTGCATGCTACAACCATCCCATGAGCAAGGCCATCTGGGTATTGTAACACTGCCCCCATCAGGTCACTCTGGTGTATTGAATCAGCCCCCCCCCTCCCGTACACTCACTCACTCACCGTGGCACTTTCCGCCGTTGGTGGGGTCTCCATAGAAACCGGGCATGCAGGTCTGGCACTGTGGTCCGCTGGTGAGGTTGCGACACTGCTCGCAGACGCTGCCGTTCACGCACGTGCTGTGGCCGTTGCACTGGCAGGCTGGGGAGGAGACCCACAAGGACCACGGGGTTTAACCACAACACACCACCTAGCATGAGAGCGTGTGTGTGTGTGTTTGTGTGAGCACGCGTGGTCCGTACTTGTGTGTTTGTGTGTGTGTATGCTTGGCTGGCCACTTACCAGGGCAGTGGACGTAGGCCCAGTCGAAGCCTTTTTCTGACGGGCACATGGCGGGCTCCAGGGCCATGTCCCTCCCCCAGGCCCAGTCCCTCTCCCTGCCGGGCCTGGGGGGGGTCTTCATGGGGCCCCTGAAGGAGCCCTCGGTACACACGCCTCTGCCTGTGTTCGAAGGGTCCCCGCACCACCCACACTCCACCTGCTCCAAACACTGACCACATGTCCTCAGGCCGGAACAGTTCTGAGCTGGAGGGGGGGGGGGGGGGGGGGGGGGGGGAAGAGAGAGAGGGGGGGAGAGAGGGGGGGGGGGGAGTTAGAGACGTGTCACTTCTCACAGTTTGGTCACTTTACAGGAAAATCCGTGTTTTTGGCACAACAAAGTTGAGGAAGAAAAACTCTGCACTAGCCTCTAGATTTGTCATTAACAGCCCACTGCCGACTGTTTCCGTTTACCTTGACAGCTGTTTAGGCCAGTTTACTTTGGCCAAAAGAACAGTACTGATGCAAACATCACCACAGAAGACTTTTATAACAGTGTCCTTGATTCGCTGACTATCATTATTGTTACTTGACCTTTATATTTTTGAAAATAAATTGAATTTCTTTCCAGTACTTTTATCTCAATTGAGAATGTGTGGAGTCATTAAATGCTTATGAGACTCCCAAAGGTTTGCAGGGGAAAAGGAAATGACTTTTTACAACAAGGACATCCATAAAGCAAATCTGATAGTTTCTTTTATGGAATATGCAGAAAAGCTAAGCCGGCTGGACTCTCAATCAGTTTTAACCCTCAACATTTAGAGACAGAGGCTGTGAAGTGAACTCTTGATTAAATGTGTTTGTTTGAACATCTTTTTGTGCCTGAAAGCAAAGACGTAGCAGATAAATTCCCATTACCCCCTCTCAACGCCAGGTCTAGTTGGGCCAATCCTCCATTCTTTAAACCCCAGTAACAGTCCAAACAAGGCACATGTAGCTCGTCATTCACCCACCCGACACTGTGGTTCTGGGAAACCTTCCAAGGTCTCTTCTAGAGCTGTGTGTGAGCTGACTAACACTGAGCTAAAAGGTACAATTTGCATTTTACCCCAAGCTGGGAACAACTTTTGCGCCGCAGCCAAATCGTAGGTGTCTCTAGCAGAACATCTCTCACCCGGCCTGGTGTGTTTGACACCCTATTTTCCTGCTCCGCTTTTTAACTGCTGCAGCGTCGGAGTCCTTTCTCCGTTCTCTTCCGACTCTTCCCAACAGCAGCCATATGTTCTATAATTACAAACGCAGGATCCCCATCTCTAAGCCGACATCCTCCTCTCAGACAGTCTTCTGTACCTGTCAATCTCCTCAACACCAACCCCCCCCCCACCCACCTTCCCACCACTCCTTTGCTTTTCTTCCTCCAAACTCTGTCTCTCGCTCTCTTTGTTTCTGAGACAGAAGGACTATGTCACAGCATGGATCTTGGAGCTCTGAGCGCAGTAAAGAGGCTATTTCTGTTTCCTCTTCCTCTTATCTCTCCACGGTCTCACACTCACACACTCTCTCTCTTTCTTTCTCACTCTCTCTCTCCACCCGGCACCCTCCTCCTTTCTTTCTCCTCTGTTTGTTTGGACTTCAAAGGCAACGGTTTGACCAATGTGCCGGAAACCAAGAAAATTCCTAATTTTCACAGAGCAGTCCGTTTGGGTTTGTCCAGGCTGCACTGGAGAGCAAAGTTCACAATACAATAACACCAAAAACCAGGCTGAATACTGAAACATCTTGCATCATTTATGAGGTTCACACAGCAAGTATCAAACTACGCTACGGAACACATTAATAGAAAATACATTCCTGACGAACCTTCACAACTCAATCAGATCGCTGCTTTCTCTTACATGGGCTAAACATGACAGGATTTGAGTACACGACACTGCTATAAATACTAATCATCATCCCCCACATACAGTGAAACAATTAATGCGCCTTTAAAAAGAACTGTTAATTGGTTTCCCCATTGTCTCTGCAGGATCTGTGAACCCACTGGGAGCACGTCAACAGAAACCTTTGAGTTGAGTAGGTTGCGTGATGATCTGCTAGAGAACATTCGATTTCACATGACATCTTTCAACCAGACACATGGAGAAGGGAAGACCTGGGGCCAGTTAGACAAACTACACTGACTCAATTCTACACAGTAATCGCCTAATTTGAACCTAATGTTCAAATAATACACGTTAATTATACGTTTAGATGGACCATGAGGGATGGTGAAGAGGAGAAGCTTAGAATAGTTCCACTGTACCTGTACTTGTATTTGTTAGAAATGGCAATAAGCTTAAAACTTGTGCATCCACAGGCTTGGTGGCTCACCCTAACCCCAAAAGAGCGCGGGCCAGGTAGTTCTAATCATCGGTGGATGTGTGTGACCTTAGCGGTGAGAAAAACCCCATTTCCCAGTGCTGCTCCTCTATCACACTCCGTTAACAGGAACATGGGAGAAGGAGCACCACCAGATTGGAGTCACTGACCCCCCCAGGCCCCTCCAGATAAATACAACCACCAGCTGAAGCCAAACTAAACTTACTCATAACCCCTAAAGAGGGCCTTGTTCCACTCCCCGAAACAGAAAAACCTTGAACATCAGCACCAGAGAGAGAGAAGTCTCTGGAAGCCTCCAGGGTGAATACCAACAAGGAGCATTTCTACCCCCTTACCTGCCTCAGAAAGGCCAGCAAAGCCTGTCCCAGGACCAGGCTGAGCAGAGAGGCTGTGGAGGCAGAGAGAGGCTGTGGAGGCAGAGAGAGGCTGTGGAGGCAGAGAGAGGCTGTGGAGGCAGAGAGAGGCTGTGGAGGCAGAGAGAGGCTGTGGAGGCAGAGAGAGGCTGTGGAGGCAGAGAGAGGCTGTGGAGGCAGAGAGAGGCTGTGGAGGCAGAGAGAGGCTGTGGAGGGGGGCCTTGGCAGCTCTCTGGCCTTAAATTGGATTTTTTATTCTCATTTACTGCCCTCAGTGAGATATTGACATTTTTCTCAATGATCCTTGAGCAGGGAAAAGGGGAACATTCTCATGGACATTCAGAATAGCATGAAGGAAGACCTGTTCAAAGTTACGAGTTCCCTTATGTAATGTGGTCTATATTAGGAGTCTAGCATAACAAGTTAAAAAGCTACAGCTCATTAACATTTTGATTACATCCATATTGTCAGGAGAATAGTCAGAAACAAGTAATTAGATTCACTCAGTGTGGACTTACATGTAAGATATTTCAGTATCATGGAAACTGTGTTTACAGCGCCGCTTTTTTGAATGGCTAGTCATGGTGGATTTCAACGTATTACTATATTGACAATCCTCCTAAAACATCTCTTATTCATGTTTTCCTAAAGCTAAATCTGCCGCGTGCCCTATCATGGACAAATCAATGAGGCTGAAAATCACCGAACAAAATGCTACGAGCACCCGTCTCCCCCTGTACCCTCCAGGGTCTGGGAGAGACAAATCGAACTTCCAGAACATTTCACACGGACCGCCTTCACATTTGAGGGTGAACTCACAACCGGGCGTGCACTTTTTATTGAGTTCGACAAATGCCAATAGGGTATGGATTTTCCTGACAGTGCCCACAAGCAAGGTGGCAGAGAGGGTGAGGGAGGCTGGCTGCGGATCATAAGATCTCGAGCGGTCGATGTTGCACTTGAGATATGTAGCTGATTCTGCAGCACTGTTCTAGGCACTGCACAAGGCAGTACTGTAATAGAGTGGGTACATTGTAAGACGGAAAATGTACACAGTACATTTCCGACATTTACAGCATCCAGTCCCTCAGCACATTTCTCCTATGTTGTTTCTCATAAAAACATTAAATTACTGCATACTCTGTGTGCTAATGTATTCAAAATCAACACAGATTCTTTGCAGACTTTATGTTAAATCCTTTAGTCCATGAAGTATCCTCCTACACATTCACACACACGACTAACATTACCCCCTGAACAAAACTAGCCCTGAGCCCTAAACCTAAACACACACACAGTCCATCTCACCCAGACAGTCGCCGGTCTGCCACTCCAGACACTGTCCGAAGGGGAAGGAGATGACGTAGGCGTTGGAGTCCACGCAGCGCTGGGTGCTGCTGCACCACATGCACTCCATGGCCTGGCTGGTGCAGTTGGCACAGCTGGTGCGCAGCGCGCACGGGATCCGACAGGGGCGAGCACTCTGGTTGGGGCTCACTGATGGAGAGAAAGAGAGAGAGAGAGAGAGAGAGGGGGGGGGGTTATGTTTGAAATGAATGTTAACAGGTTCAGACCATGTTCACTTGACAGGTTGAGCTCTACTCGCAACATGGACACCTGCTAACTGATCTTTAAAAGCTGGATGAAGATTTGAGTGGAGACGTGGAAAGGCTGGAATGTTGCTGGACTACACAGTGAGCCGACAAACAGTCGTTTATTTGACGTCTTCAACGACTCCAATACTTAAGAGACAGTTTCACCTTTGACCCTTTAAGGGGCTTAACATGGTAGTCTGAGCTTGCTGGTGTTTCACTGTGTTTGAGTTAAAGGCACAATGTCAACGAGACCAGAAAGAGGGCGAGGTTGACCCATAATAAAATAGCTTTCAAACAGTACAGGCAATGACAGTCTCCAGCCAAACACTGGCTGGTTAAACACTGGCCTGGTTGAAAGCACACCCCTCTTAAGATGTGAGAGGAATAAAACCTCTGTGTTTTACTGCCCTCTCTGATACCTATCTCTGAAGACAGTGGCATGCAGTCAACTCTACTCCTGAAGCGACCACACCATGGATTTCCGCACCCCCACTTTGCAGCTCGACCTCCCTCTTCCCCCTATGTTGCTCCTTCCTTTGCCTTTTCCTCTCCCCCATCTCTCCCCCACATATTTTATTTAAAAAAATATTTCTGACAAAATATTTTGAAAGAATATATTTTGTAAATATTTCTGAAAGAATATTTCTGGAAAAAAAAAATATATTTGTGAAAAGATATTTCTGAAAGAATATTTCTGAAAGAATATATTTCTGAAAGAATATATTTTTGAAATTCTCTCACCGACTGGTTTCTCACAGATGAGTCCGTCGGTGGTAGCGGTGCAGGGGTTGGCCTTGAGGCCTGCGGCCGGCGCCCGCTCCAGGTAGGCACAGAACCCCGAGTCGCTGGGCTCGCCCTCCAGCCAGCGCAGGTTGTTGTTGGTGAAGGCGGAGGAGTCCTCCCAGCCCCAGTACGAGATGTTGATCTTCCTCAGACCCACCCACGGTGCCAACTTCTACAGATGGAGGGAGGAGGGTGGAGAGAGAGAGAGAGAGAGAGAGAGAGAGAGAGAGAGAGAGAGAGAGAGAGAGAGAGAGAGAGAGAGAGGGGAAAGAGAGAGGGACAGAGAAAAAGAGAGAGAAACAGACAGACATAAAGAGAGAGAGAGACACAGAGAAAAAGAGAGACAGAGAGAGATAGCAATCCCACACAAGCATGTTACAATATTGCAAACCAGTCCTTGCAATACAACTAAGAAAGAGTTTATGCATCACCACCTCATATCCTTGAAATGTACTACTTACATAATAATTTAATGAAAATAATACTCAAAAAACATTATGTTTAATGTGAAACTCAATATTAAATCAAACATTTGCTGTAAATTCCAGTAATTATGCTGAAAGTGCAGACTTCCAAATCCTAGCCAACACAAACCTATAAAGTTGTGTGACAAGCCAAGGTAATTAAACCAAAATATTTATTTCTTAAGCCAAGCTTGTGAGAGATTTTTCATTAAAGGAAAGGATGTTTAAAAAGTTTCACCTGTAATGAATTCTTAATCAGCTAACATCATCCATGATCTACCACACACTAAACATTTATGAGACCATAAAAACAGGAGTAATTGAGAGAACATTCATGTGAAATACTGAAAAACTCTGTTGCTGCCTTGTTCTGAAATGTCCTTTTATTCAAACTAACTTTTTTCATTTTTGTATCCTATAGGGTAAGTAATTAAGTGTTTGGAAAGAAAGTGAAGTCTGTTTGTTGAATCGGTGAGGAACAGGATGCTTATTAACAAACAAAGAGAGGGAAAAAAAAAGATAAGGAAAACTGTTGCCTTTGCATCTCACAACATCAAAGGTGAGCTTTATTGAAAACCATGTTAATCTTCAAAGACTAAACTGCTCAAGCCTTCCACCCTGAAGTGACACATACGAAGGAGGAGAGAGAGGGATCTCTGCATTCATAATTAACAACAGTTAAATGTTAGCTTCCTGTCACCCTGACGATGCACATTCTCAGACAGCCGAGAGAAAATCAAGGATATGAGCAATTTGAGATGGAAATATTTGTCTTGAACATGTGTGGGCTGGTAAACTAGCACATCACAGACAACTGTATGTTGTCTGTGATGTGTGTGTGGGTGTGTGTGTGTGTGTGTGTACGCGCGGGTGGGTGGGTGGGTGGGTGGGAAAATAACAATAAATAAAAGACAAAGTAAGTCACTCATTGAAGAGATTAATTAGAATCTAAGACTTGGCCATACCAATGAAGGATGACTTAATCGCAATGTTTTCATTTAGCAGATGATTCATGTATGGGTGAGTTTCCCCAAAGCGACGTACACCAGGGGATTTGAACCAGCAACCTTTAGATCTATACTCAAACACTCTACCATTGAACTATACCCATCCCCACTGATCCCCCTGATTACATTACATTTACATTTAGTCATTTAGCAGACGCTCTTATCCAGAGGGACTTACAGTAAGTACAGGGACATTCCCCCTGAGGCAAGTAGGGTGAAGTGCCTTGCCCAAGGACACAACGTCATCGGCACAGCCGGAATCGAACCGGTAAACTTCAGATTACTAGCCCAACTCCCTAACCGCTCAGCCACCTGACTTCCCCCGACCCCAAAGGATATTCGCAACAAAGATGTACGTGCTAAAGGAAAATGCTCGGACCAGACCCACTGTGTAGACAGTATAAAACTTTGTGAATGTCAGCCCACCTTGTTTTGTAGCTGGTGCTTAGCTAGCTCCTCCAGGACAAAGTCCACCTGCTTCTCTGTAGTGAGCGAGGCGATGTTCCCATCCAGGTTCTTGCAGTAGTGCTGAGCGTTGTCATAACTCTCCCTGCTGGAGTTGATCCTCAGGCAGGCCTCCCCAACATGGTGCCAGCCTTCCCCACAAAGCTGGGCTGCGGATCGGGGAGAGAGAAAATTGAGTCCCAGGCCTCTGACAAACGCTAGGCTGCATTACTTTGAGAGATTATATAGATTAGTCTATATCGTGGCCATATACTCAGTGATTATACCTGTTTAAAGCACAATTTGAACTCAAAAGTCAAAGGGCCAAGTGTGTAGGTGTTTAATGTATAGATCAGCCACAACCCTAAGTCTCAGACAGCCAAAATACATTTCCAACAGGTCTTTAATGTCCACTCCAGTTAGTGGTTTTCAAAAGACAGTCATATCTGCCAGTCACAGACACAGGTCTCTGAGAGACAGGCCTTAAACCACTTGGCACATAATAGTTTAGGCTCCACATACCCCAGATCTTGCACTAATAAAGAGAGGACTCATTCAGTGGGCATGAAAGGACTAACAGCTCACTCTGGTTTCATCTGAGGAATGCTGCTGTTTATTTTGGAGAGCAGCAGTGATTACCTTTTTATCGTTGGATAATGGTTACCATGGCGCACTACTCATCAGAAAACCGCTGTTTAAAGATGGCCGCCCAGAGAGCGAGGGGCTCTGAGAGAACGAGGTGTACCATAACAAACACAGGGCTCCGGTTTCAGAAACGGATAAACACTTCAGCAGATTTAAGGCTATTTCTCAGGGATCGCAGTGAGTTTACTTCTGTGTTTGGGAAGGAGTCTGGAACATTTCCCTGTTTACACGCACTCACACACAGTCCAGAGTTCTGTTCCTTTTCCCCCAGAATAGGACTGTGTGAAAGTGAAGCTGTTTCACATTTTCCATCATTTTGAGGCTGAAGAAGGACAAACTCAATGCAGGGCTTTGGTTCAGCAGGCTAACTCACTGGGGGTGGGGGTTCTGATATTCAACCAGAGAGACAAAGGTCAGAGTATCAACAGTAGGCTTACATAGGTGTCAGTACAAAGCCTACCTTTTTAGCTCCCTCCTTCCTCTCTAGCTAGTTAACCACTAGTTCCCATCATGGAAGTCTTTCTGGGCTACAATCTTTGAGTCAGCCGAAGTTCTTTTTTCATAACATCAAGTAAACAATTATAATTGGCCTATTTCCCTTTTCAGGGGACTGGAGTGTTGTGGAGTAAATAGATTTAGTGTGTGTGTGTGTATGTTGCTGTGTGTGTGTGTGTGTGTTCGGGAGTGTCGATAATCTATGTATTGTACTGTGTTTACGTGTGTGTGTCTGTTAGAAGGAGAGAGAGAGCGAGAGCGAGGGGGAGGGAGAGAGAGCGTGTAGGGAGCTTTGAAAAATGAGAGCAATAAATCCACTTCAGAGACAGGGGAGAAAACACGGGCCCCCAGAGGAGCGCGCTAGCAGAGTGTTAATAATGCATCACACATTGGCATACGTTCTCCAGGCATTCAAACCCTTGTAGCTGTCAAACAGGTAGGCTTCTAAGAACAGCACTGTCTGGCTGCTTGCTTGAGAAAGAGGTGTGTGTGTGTGTCTGTCTGTGGGCATTGCTGTCTTTGTGTGTATGTGCACACGTGTACGTGTGTGTGTGTTCTCACCAGGTAAGGCGTGACACTCCAGGTGCTGGACCTCCCATTGACAGTTGAGGTTGAGGGAGCAGCTCCTGCAATTGGCCAGTTTAGCACACACCTGTTCCTCCCTCACTTGGCACCTGGTGTAGTTACTCACAGACTGGTCACACACACACACACAAATTGATATACAGTCATTTAAAAGACAGACAAACACGCTCACACTCTAAACATCAACACATTTACACCACCAGGGAGACTTAAATAGTGATCTGATTCTGGTGTTGACTTGTTCCACTGGGAGGGAGGGAGAGAGAGAGAGAGTGTGTGAGAGAGACTGTGAGTGTGTGAGAGAAAGAGAGAGAGAGAGAGAGAGAGAGAGAGAGAGAGAGAGAGAGAGAGAGAGAGAGAGAGAGAGAGAGAGAGAGAGAGAGAGAGAGAAGCACATGTACCTGTCCTATTCTGCGCCCCCCCTGCTTCCACACAGAGAGCTGGTGTTCAGACAGCATGGAGGGGGGAGGGAGCGAGAGAGGACCCCTGTGGTTCTGGGCTAGCTCCAGGGTTAGCTATATTACGCACACACGGAGAAAAACAAACAGACAGCAGAGGGAGGTCAAACACATTAGTGTAATGGGTCACTAGTTGGGTCAACTGACCAAAGCAACAGCCTACTAATAATACTGTATACATTTTTAATTAACAGATGCTATCATCCAAAGCAACGTACAGTACAGGGGTGATTTTCAACCTGCGACCTTTTGATATGTAAGTCAAATGCTCTAACCACTGAGCTATGCCCTCTTCTACTGACATGAACATGAACCAAGCCAACTCATGGAAGCATTAGGCTTACAGAGCTAGTACTGTAGTAGGCTTGCTGACATCAACAGTTAGAACAGGAGTCTCAAAGCCTGTTTCTAGGGAGCTATACCTTCCTGTAGGCTTTTCCTCCAACCACACTTACAACTGACCTGATTAAACACTAGTTACCTAATCAACCAGCTCGTTAATAGAATCAGGTGTGCTAGATTGGTGTCAGAGCAAAAACATACAGGCAGTACTCCAGGAACAGGGTTGGAGACCCCTGAGTTAGAGGGTTTGTGGTGGCTGCAGTGTGCGTCGCTGCCCTGCCTCCCCAGCGCCCCCTACAGACAGGCGTACCACGGTGCAGTTGCTGGAGGCAGAGATGCACTTCTTGTCCTCGCACCACTGGCAGCCGTGCGTGTTGGCCGTGCAGCTCACGCAGTCTGAGAACCGGAAACACCGCTCGTCCGCGCTGTCTGGATGTACACACACGCACGCACACGCACACACGCACAGAGATTTGAGCATAAACAAGACGAAGAAAAACAAGCACACATCTCGAGCTTCCCTCTCTCTCGTGTCCCATTTACCAGACAGGTCTGATTGCCTATCATTCTTATTATCTTGTAAATCCATGCTTATTACCTCAAAGTGTTATTCCAAATAGAGCTCACCTCCACACCAGAAGCAAATAACATACACAAGCACACACTCACCCACGCACACACACGGTGTGACCAGAAGAGGGATTAAATGCGAGGGAGAAACAGTGGCTAAAATTACCATCTCCCATCAGCTGAACTGTTATTTCATTAGTTAATGACCAGTCCTGTTCACCTTTGAGTTGTAATTATGATTATCATCTGAACACTGGACCGGGCTACGGATACAAAAAACACGACTGGAGATGCCAGCACAGTGGAATGTATTTCCAGCTCTGCCTCATAATTACCTCAGAATCGGATAAGTGTACATAATTTGACCTGTTGTTCCCACAATTATGTACAGTACAGTCTTATGAGAAGAGAGCATTATGTAGTGGAAAATAGAGCCCTATTTTAGAAGATATAGTGGAAAATAGAACCCTGTTCTAACGGAAAATAGAACCCTGCTCTAATGGAGAATAGATCTCAGTTCTAAAAGATGTTCCAGTGGAAAACAGGACCCTGCCCTAGAAGATGTCCTAGTAGAAAATCTAATCGTGTAGCTTTGATATAAGACATCCTACAGAAAAATAGAACCGTGTTCTATGCACACGGATAGGAAGCTTGCTCTGTGGGTGCAGGCAGCAGTAGGACAGGCCATGCGTACTGGTAGCGGGGTGGACACAGCGGGGCAGGCAGGGTCCCGTTGGCCAGGCGGCTGTTCCAGGGGCCACAGCGCCCCTTGGCCCAGACGCAGCGCAGCCCGGGCCCGGCGCCGGCACAGCGGTGCGAGTCGTAGAAGGCGTGGCAGGAGGGCGGGGTGTAGGCCAGCACGTCGTTCAGCAGCACGCCGGAAAACCCGCCAAACACAAACATGGAACTGTGGACAGGAGGAGGACATGCTTACAATGAGCGCTGTGTGTGTGTGTACACACACACACACACACACACACACACACACACGTGTTCAAGTGGTGTGTGAGTGTGTGTGTGTTCTGCAGTAGAGCTCAGAACCAGGAATGCCTCACCCGTTGCTGATGACGGCAGAGTGTCCGAAACGGTTCACATCCCGGTGAAGGTCTGGTCTGGGGAGGACGGACCACTCGTCACATGCTAGAGGGAACACACACACACACACCGCACACACACCGTGTTGACATTACATCCCCTGTAATCAACCAGTAGCCTGTCTGGCCTCCTGTGTAGATACATGCCATGATCAGCATGACTGTTGTCTCTCCCTGGATGCTGCTCTGAGTTACAGTGGTGCCAATGGGGTGATTAACTCTACCAGAGGATGGCTGGAGAGATAGGGTGATTAACACTGTCGGTGGAAGGGTGGAGAAACAGAAGATACAGAGAGGATAGATGGAGGGAGAACCAAGAGCCGGTACCACCACCCCCCCCCCCCCCCCCCCCCCCCGGCCACCAATACTCTCATAAACAACCAACCACAGTAAGATGGCTTTACGAGTGTGTTTGTGTGTGTGAGAGAGAGAGAGAGAGAGAGAGAGAGAGAGAGAGAGAGAGAGAGAGAGAGAGAGAGAGAGAGAGAGAGAGAGAGAGAGAGAGAGAGAGTGTATGTGGGAGGTGAGAATAATCATAAAAGATTAATCCACTGCAGTTGCCATTAACCAAAGCCAGAGTAGACTCAGAGGAGCTTAATGGAGATTTAATCACCCTCCACACAGGAATACAGAAACATGCATCGTGGGGTGTGGAACACAGAGTCAGGAACACAGAACCAACAGGATCCGGCAGATGGGATCTGGGCCTGGCCTGGAAACACACCACACCACGGGTAAGCAACAACCAGAGCACCAGGACCAATTAATAAGGATCAAACCTCAACAGGAACCATAAATAGGCTTGTTGGATGCAATCTGCACTGTCCATCTGACCTCAGTGTTTGACATAGCCAACATCTCACCCATCGCTAGCATTTCAACACGCATCACACGTCCCAACTAACACGAGCATTTCTGACTCCGACAGTGTTCACGTAGAGGAGTTTAATATTCCTTTTGTAATGTTCTTCATAGCTCGAAGTTTATTTGAAACCCCTTTGTATCATTTATATAGACAAGACTCCATAAAACACTTTATCTTGTCGTTAATAACGTCTGAGGGTACACAGTAATATAGTTTATGTCCCCGAGCAGAACACCATCGCCACAGTGTGTTTTACCGTTCAAACTAACGCCCCCCCCAAGGATTTTACGACCCTCACGTCCCCGCCACGCATTAATATGGAAATGTGCCATTTTGCGAGATGAGTTGTCTCCCGTAAAAAAACGAACCGAGGAGTTAAACGCCAGGCCGCCAGGTTGCTAATGACCCGGCTAAGTATTCTGCTAATTGGGGAGCACTTTTTTTAAAGCAGAGGATCGCTGACAACACTGGTCAAGATCAAGAGGTCGTTTTAATCAAATCCGCCGGTAGTAGTCATATCTACAGGGGTCAGGATGGAATCTTATTAACGTGCCAATCAACCTGATGCCAACATACCTACGCCCCGTCTACGCCCTCCTCGCGGTACAATGGGGTTTGGCGGTTGCCAGAAAACAAAACCGATAGAACCATTAACCCTGTGGGCAAAAGCAATTAACACACCCTTTACCCAACCTCCTCCCTGTCAAAACTGGTATTATCTTACACACTGGCCCATAGCATGGACACACTGGCCCATAGCATGGACACACTGGCCCATAGCATGGACACACTGGCTCATAGCATGGACACACTGGCCCATAGCATGGACACACTGGCCCATAGCATGGACACACTGGCCCATAGCATGGACACACTGGCCCATAGCATGGACACACTGGCTCATAGCATGGACACACTGGCCCATTGCATGGACACACTGGCCCATTGCATGGACACACTGGCTCATAGCATGGACACACTGGCCCATAGCATGGACACACTGGCCCATAGCATGGACACACTGGCCCATTGCATGGACACACTGGCTCATAGCATGGACACACTGGCCCATTGCATGGACACACTGGCCCATTGCATGGACACACTGGCCCATAGCATGGACACACTGGCCCATAGCATGGACACACTGGCTCATAGCATGGACACACTGGCCCATTGCATGAACACACTGGCTCATAGCATGGACACACTGGCCCATTGCATGGACACACTGGCCCATAGCATGGACACACTGGCCCATAAGCATGGACACAACCTGCATGCGAAGCTGGAGAGGGGTGAGAAGGTCCACAGCCCAGGGAGGTGTGGTCTCTCCAGAGGAAGACAGATACTAATCTTGCCTCCACCTCCCATTTCATTTCCGGGCAGGATATTGCGAAATCTTCCATTATTAATGTGTTGTGGAGTTCTAGAAAGGTGGCTAGGGAATCAGAAGAAAGAATCAGAGAGTACCAGAGACATGGAGAGTGTGAGAGAGAGACAGACACAGAAAGAGAGTCGGGGAGAGACAGAGAGTGTGAGAGAGAGACAGAGAGAGAGCGAGAGAGAGAGAGAGAGAGAGAGAGAGAGAGAGAGAGAGCGAGAGAGACAGAGAGACAGACAGAGCAAGAGAGACAGACAGAGCGAGAGAAAAAGAGACAGACAGAGCAAGAGACAGACAGACATACAGAGCGAGAAAGAGAGAGAGACAAACAGAGCGAGACAGACAGAGAGAGAGAGAGAGAGAGAGAGAGAGAGAGAGAGAGAGAGAGAGAGAGAGAGAGAGAGAGAGAGAGAGAGCGAGAGAGACAGAGACAGAGCGACAGACAGAGCAAGAGAGACAGACAGAGCGAGAGAAAAAGAGACAGACAGAGCAAGAGACAGACAGACATACAGAGCGAGAAAGAGAGAGAGACAAACAGAGCGAGACAGACAGAGAGAGAGAGAGAGAGAGAGAGAGAGAGAGAGAGAGAGAGAGAGAGACTGACGGGCAGATCGGAGCCTACTTGAACGTCAGATTTAATGAAATGTGCTGCAGTGTTTGGGGGCTCCTCTAAGCGATAGTGTCTGCCTTTGCATTCCAACACAGCACAGGGTGTCTGTGTCTCAGAGTGTGTGCGAGCTTGTGTGCTTGCTACTACATTTTTAATTAGACTTCATTTTCACAAAATCTAATTATGAGTATTCGGCGGGGGAAGGGGGGGGGGGTAGGGAGCACAAGGTGGAGAACGGGCAGAGGAGGAAACGAAGGAAACACAAACCAAAACTGCCGTGAGTGTCGAGCTCAATTCAATCTCTGGTGGCAGAAGACGGGCACAGATGCAGCTAATGCGGTCTCCCCTCCGAGGCTGGCACGTAAAAACACAGTAGTGCTTAAACCAGCGCTCGGAGCGTGCAAGGCCGTATGGCGCAGGGAGAGAGGAGGAAGGAGAGATGGGGAGGGCCAACGGGCTTGCACAGGTGGAACGGATGAATGATCGCTCTGAGAGACGAGAGAAGAGGAGTGGAGAGGAATATGGAGAACAGATCGGACCCTGTGAGGGGCTGACTGTCGCCATGCCGACCAACCGTGTCTGGCCTAACAGCGTGACCCAGCCGTCCAATCACGGAGTCAACCGGTGTGGCTGACCAACATTCCCCAGACCAACAGACCACCCATAACCCTCAATAAAACAGTCAGTAGCTTTGTAAATATAAACTGTCAGGAACTTTACAAGTTTGAAACAGTCCGTAACTTTACATGTATAAATTGGGCAGTAACGGTGGATTGTAACTGACAAGACATTGAGCAATGTAGAACTACTAAAGCCCATTTGATTCTTGGGTGTGCTTGAATTTATTTATTTTTACAGTTAGAAAATAATGGACTAGTGCATGAAAATGATTTAAACAAACACACAGGAACATAACTGTCCACAAGATCCTCGTAAAGTCTGTTCTCTTGCATTATTCCTGTCCCTCCACCCCTCCTCTCTCTCCCTCTATCTCTCTCTGCAGTGAGAGTGGGGGCTGGTGAACTATAAACCGAGGCAGCAGAAAAACTGATTTGAGAATACACAAGTATGAATAAATGATGGTATGAGTTTAGGGCAGGGGGGGGAGTCTCTTCATGGCTGTGATGTGGGGTGTGTGTGTGTGTGTGTGTGTCTATATCTCCATGAATACGCATATTAACTTGGGTGTTTTAAAGGCTTAGTCTTCTGTTGCATCTAATATGATGGGACAACAGTTTTTATTAAGAATCAAAAGCTTTATTAAGCCTTTAATCATTCTTCCTCTCTTCCTCTTTTCATCTGTCTTTATCCCCACCTCAAACATGATCATTTCATATCCTGTGTGTTTCACATCAGCCCTCCGCCTCAAAGCCCTGCATCATTCACTCCATCCTGTTCTCTCCCTGTCTGGTTTCCTCTCCTTTTTCAGGCTCCCTGCCTGAACGTCCTGTTCACCTCCTACCACCCCCTCTCCTCCTCTTCCTCCCCTCTCCTACCACCCTTCTCCTCCCTCCTCCCCTCCTCTTCTCCTGTGTTCCCCTCCACTCCCCTCCCTCTTCTCCCGTTTCCATCCTTGTTTCTCCTCTCCTCCAAGTAAGTTGCATCAGCCCAGACTGCTGCCTGCAGTGATGCCCCCTGTTCAATCACAGCACTCAACCTTCCCTCTCCTGCCACCTCTCCTTCCCTCTCTCCTCTCTTCTCCTTGCCTCTCTCTCCTCGCATATCCTCCCCACATCCCCAGGCTCAGCATACCCATCTGCAGTAGCTCCTCTGCCCATAGTTCCAGTATTAAAGCATACATCTCTCCTTCCACTACCTCTCTTCTAACCTCCCTCTACTATTCAACCTTCCTCTCCCCCCCTCCTCCACTCCATCCATCCCAGCGCTCAGCACGGCCCCCTGCAGTTATGCCCCTGTCCAGAGTTACAGTATTTTAAACAGATCTTCCTCTCAGAGCAGGCACCATCTGGCCACCCCCCCCCCCCCCCCGCACACCCCCCGCCCCCCGCAAGTTGCCATAACGACCCCCCTGTATCACAGTGTGTGCACCAGTCAGCACGGAGAGAGGACATGGAGCTCACACCAGAATGAACGCTGGAAAAACACAAGGAGCCCATACCCACACTGATACCTACATACTGCTCAGAATTCACATGGCCACACACGCACTCACGCTCACACACACATGCCCAAATGCATACACACTTTCTCCAGTACTTTGGAATGTGTCACATGCCACTTTGGCTAAGGTTACGCAGGCTGTGTGTGTGTGTCCTGTGTGTGTGTGTCCTGTGTGTGTGTGTGTGTGTGTCCTGTGTGTGTGTGTGTGTGTCCTGTGTATGTGTGTCCTGTGTGTGTGTGACCTGTGTATGTGTGTCCTGTGTGTGTGTGACCTGTGTGTGTGTGTCCTGTGTGTGTGTGACCTGTGTGTGTGTGTCCTGTGTGTCTGTGACCTGTGTGTGTGTGACCTGTGTGTGTGTGTGACCTGTGTGTGTGTGTCCTGTATCTTGGAACACTCAAGCATGACAAATGACATGTGACTCATGGGTCAACATTGAGGGGAACCTGGTGTGGGTGTGCATGATGTCTCTATTTAGATCCTTCTGGATCAGAGACGTTAGTCTGAAAGGTTGTACGAATGTGTAGGCAGGCCTCTCTGGAGGCACAAACGAACGCCGGAAGACGTCAGTTGAAGTGGGGCGCACCGTGGTCCTTACCGATGTCGTAGGCTAAGAAATCAGTAGAGAAGCACTTGGCGCCGTTGCTAAGCGACGTGTCGTTGTGGGTGTTCCCTCCGAACACCAACAGCGTTCCGCTGATGAGAACAGCTGAGTGGAGGTACCTGGCCAGGCCGCTCTCCCTGAGGATCATCCTGTCCACACACACATCCGGGGAAACAAAGCACAGATTAGCGGGGTAGGTGTGTGTTAATTATCAGCATGTGGGTGGGTGGGTGTGTGTGGGTGTATGAGTGTTTGTGTGTGTGGGAAGGGAAGGGAGAAGGGGTGTGTGTGTGTGTGTGTGTGTGTGGGCCAGGATGGGTGGCTGGCTGTAAAGGAACAGTTGGTCTGAAGGTCAGGCACCACAGGCCAGGTCAAATGCCCAGACAGACGCCATCAATAACGTGGCACCATGCTCTCTTACTCTCACACACACACACACACACATTCCTCCCACCCATCAACTATTACTGTCCCCCCCCCCCCACCCACATACACACACCGGGTACTGGGCTAAGGAACACTTTCCAGAGGACCCAACACAGGACCATCAGATCCCCTATCGTCAGGTCCCAGTTCAGCGCCTGTCAGCCACCTCTCCTCCAGCATCTTACCCTTCTCCAGGCACACCTTCCCAGACATCCTCACTTAATGTCTCTGACACATTCTCTCTCTCCTTCACTCTCCCTCTCTCTATCTCCCTCCCCCTCACTCTCTCTCTCCTTCACTCTCCCTCCCTCTCTCTCTCTCTGTGGAATCCAGAGATCGGAGACAGAGTTAACAAATTCCACTTCTGACACCTGACTCCACCAGCAGATGGGGTCAGCACCCCTGACCTCTGACCTCAGTGCAGCTTAGTGTACACTGAATCTGAGGCCTGAGAGGGGAAGGGAGAGA